>NC_045157.1:10991459-11031459 GCF_900700415.2 Clupea harengus | reverse complement strand
TAGTCGTTGTACAGGCAGAGGTCAGAAGCACGAGTAAATCACTTTAACAAGGAGGAAGCGCTAATCGCTGGAAACACGAGGCACAGAGGAAAAACAATGAACATACCAGGTGACATGTAATTACGAAGACGCAATGAGAAACAAGAATACAAGGACTATATATACACACACACACACAAACAGATTACGAGGGACAGGTGAGAACAATCAAGGCGGGGCAGACAATGAGACACAGGTGGACTAAACAAGGGGAATTAACAGGACACAGGAGAAACCAATAATACAAGCAAACCAGGTGTTTGGGAACAGGTGAGGGGTGGAGGCACGAACAACAACAAGAGGGCACATGGCATAGACAAACAAACATAGGAAAGCACATGGCGGGAACAAGGAAGCACGAGGACTAGACAAGGGAACAAACATGTGACAACACAAGGGAGACAAACTCAGAAATCGAACACGGACAGAACACAGACCTTACAGAGAGAGGTAGAGAGAGGGAGAGAAAGAGGGAGAGAGATATAGTGATGGAGAGAGAGAGAGAGCGAGAGAGAGAGAGAGAGAGAGAGCATGAGAGAGATTTTTTTTTTCTATTGTCATTATTATTATTATTTTAAATGCTTTGACAATACTGTAACCATCGCGGTCATGTCAATAAAGCTATTTGAATCTGAATCTGAATCTGAATCTGAATCTGAATCTGAATCTGAGAGGTGGATAGAGAGAGAGATAGATAGAGAGAGAGAGACAGTGAGAGAGAGGTAGAGAGAGAGGGAGAGAGAGAGTGAGAGAGATAGAGAGAGAGAGAGCATGAGAGAGAGGTGGAGAGAGAGAGAGAGAGGGAGAGAGGGAGAGATAGAGGGTGAGAGAGAGGGTGGGAAAGAGAGAGGGAGAGAGAGAGAGAGGGAGAGAGAGTAAGAGAGAAGGGGAGACAGAGAGAGGGAGTGAGAGAGAGAGAGAGAGAGAGAGGGAGTGAGAGAGAGAGAGAGAGAGAGAGAGGGAGGGAGAGAGAGAGGAGTGTGATGTCTGGATCGGGTGAGGAGATGAGGTTGAGGAGGTTCTGTTCATGTCTGACCTGGCGTGTGTGCATTCCTGCTCTTCATAATGAAAAATATTGCTGCAGCCACACCCACCCACATCAGAAGGGCCACTAAACCTGCTGAGACAATCAGTGCAGGCTCTAAACCTGTACCGGAACCTGGAACACAAATGAAACACACCTTCATCAGTGTTATCACATGTGTATTAACACACCTTCATCAGTGTTATTACATGTGTATTAACACACCTCCATCAGTGTTATCACATGTGTATTAACACACCTTCATCAGTGTTATTATATGTGTATTAACACACCTTCATCAGTGTTATCACATGTGTATTCATGTCATGCAGAGGTTTCTCATGAGACTGAAGCAGGGCTGATGGAGAAGCACTGAGGCTGTCGGTAAGTTGCTCTTTGCTGAGATCCAGGAAGGAATCCTTTAATGGTCATTTTTGAATGGTTAACTGTCTACTGCTATGAAATACAATGATATGATGCATCCATTACACCCATCCACTACATAAAGGTTCACTTTCCAGTCAGCACAGTCAAACAACTGAAGCAGTGTGAGCATCAGGTGCTTTAGATAAGGCAAGGCAGGTTTTGTACATAGCACAAATCACACACACTGGTAATTCAAAGGGCTTAACAAATAAACAGATTAAGCAGAGAAAAGCTAAAGTGCATTAAAACACTTTAAAGAACATATGTCAAATATAACAATATAACAAAAACGAACACCATATGATAACAGCAAGTAAAAAGTGATCTGAGTTTGTTTTTGTCCCTTGGATTCAAGCTAAACACAGAAACATTATTAGACCTGTCATAGATATTTCAGAGATGAGATGTCTGACCTTAGATATTACACCTGAGATGGAATGAAGTAGTGAAACTCATATGATTGGTAAGCTGAAGTGATTTACCTTCAATGATCAGCTGTACTGTGTGCTTTTCTACATGTTAAATCTAATAACGCATACGAGGTAAGATGAAGTGATTTACCTTCGAAGATCAGCTGTACTGTGTGATTTCCCACTCTCCTCCCTGTTGACCTCTCATAGATCTCCACTCTGTATGTTCCTGCATCTGTCCACTCTGTAGGGTTTATAACAACGGTCCCGTGATCAAAGAAACGCCACCTCAGACGAAATGATTGGGCGTTGAACTCGTTGTAGAACACTGTGTAGGAGCTTTTGGATGTAAAAACCTTCTTATCTCCACTGTACAACTTCAGGTCATATCCTGTGACATCCATCATCAGCTGCAGATGCACAGGATCCGGCAGAGGATCTCCATAACATACAGCATCCTGAGTAGCATCACAGAAGGAGCCCAGACCTGGATTAAGAGAGATTTATTCTCACCACTTTAACAAGTCCAGACGTGAACAAACAAAACTTGCATTTGAGAACAGTTGAGAACATTCCTTCTTTCCACAACTTTGTCAACTGCAGCTGCAGATACATAGGTTCTCTGACATGACATGTGGTGTTCTGAGTGACATTACAGAAATACTGCTCTCCTGTAGGGGGACACATACAGACACTGTCTAACTGTGGATCACCCGTCTCCACTGTAATTGACACACGCAAAGTAAAACACAGTTCATTCATACAGACAACGCACACACACACACACACACACACACACACACACACACACACACACACACACACACACACACACACACACACACACACACACACACACACACACACACACACACACACCCCACACACACACACACACAAAAATCCACACACACACAAAAAGTACACACAGTTGATGTTGAGACAGGGTTGGTGTGAGGTGATGACACTCACCGTGAGCTGACATCAGCAGTAGCAGCAGCAGCACAACACCCATCTGCATCTCTGCCTGTAGGGCGCGATATGTCCACTCTGCTCCACTGCGTCTGATGGCCATTGGACTCCTGTGCTGTTGAGTTTTATTTCCCAGTGGGTTTTGTGAGCGAGCTGGTGTGATACAGTAGTAGCGTGTTCTGACGGTGTGTGTGTGTGTGTATGTTGTGCTCCTCACTCTGCTGATGTCACATGTGGCGGGGTGACCTGCTTCTCCCAGTGACCTCTTGTCTGCTGCGCACTCAGCTCGCGGGTGAACGCCTCTGCTGGTCAGAGACACGGATCATTCAGTCATCGGATCATTCAGTCATCGTCTTGATGCCGTTCCCCAGGCCAACTTGCTTTTGTTAGCTGCCACTGCTGCTGGTAGCTGCTGCTGGGGTTGGTGCGGCCCTCTGTTTTGCCCAGTGGTGTAGCTGGAGATGACGTCTGTCTCATATCTTGCTGGCTATGGCTAAGGACGGGCCTCTGAGGTACTGGTGATGGGCCTCTGTGTTTTTTTCTACATTTAGAAAAGAGCAATGTTTATTTTAATATGTTGTATTTGGTGCACTGTGTTGGTTATGACCTGCCCAAACTTCCTCTTTCATCTCCAACATCCCTCCTGTCTCGGCACTCTGTCCCCTGTCAGCGGTCCTTCCTCTTTCTTTTTCTGTCTTTTCTGTTGAAGTGTGTATGACCAGACTCTGAGGAGTCCTGCCCCCTTCACAGTATGAATATTTGATAAAGATTATTTCACATGACATGCATACTACTCGCATATTAGTGTACCTATTGTGTAGAATTCAAACAAATAAATGTGACTTTGGAACCACTAATAAAAGTTGCTTACATTTGAAAAAAAAAAATATCACAGCAGGTCAGAATCACGTGTCATATTTTCAGAAAGTATCGCATGTGTTATGGCTCAGAATCAGAGCATGTGGTTCTGACCTGCTGTGATATTGTACATACCAACCCCAGCATTCATACCGATGTATCTATCAGTCCTGGCCATGGGCCCCTTTTGACTGCCTTGAGGATATCAAATACTGGAAAGGAAGTAGCTTCCTCAAACTTCATTAAAACAAGACAGAGGTGGTGTTTGGTTCCCCAACCGTTAGTGTTGACGTAAGCAGTGTGCTTGGTCAACTCACACCATACACAAAGCATGTTGAACACCTTGCTTTTTGACTTTGACTTTTTGAAATTTGATGAGCAGATAATTTCTGTGGTTAGTAATTGAGCTTTAACTGCTGTTGGTCCTAAACTATGGAATAGTCTGGTAGTGAGATCTGGTAGTGAGATCTGATACCTGATATTTTTAAATTTGCTACACAAATAAATGTGACTTGACCTGACAAAAGTGTCTGTCTCTAGCCCCAGACTGGGGGGTTAAACCAGCGCTGTGACAAATGTTAGCTTTCATCCTGATTCAAAATGACACAGCAACCCTGAATCCAAAAATAATCCACTCATCATACTATAAACATACATATATGTATTGTTGAGAAGTCTAAGATAAATGTAATTACTTTATTTGCAATTTCATTGCATAAGTTGTATTCCCTTGTGATTTTTCAAACCAAATCTAATACTGACCATTTACCTTTGCTCATTTTCTGGTAGTTTTTCTGAGGCATTTATGACATACAGACATGATTAGCAGAATAGTGTGTGACTGTGGGTGCATAAAAGCTGTTTGAAAAAGTGTGTTAGACTGTGGGAAAGGAACAGTGTGTGACAGATCACATAAGTGTGACTTGTGGTTGGTTGCTAGGCGGCGTTTCTGGGTTGTGGTTACCGTGGTAATGGTACTAAATGCAAAAACTATCCTCCTGTCAGTTGGCCATAACATCTACATGAAACTTTTCTGAAAAATATTCAATAATTTACAAATGTGTTGTTCTATCCAATAATTGTGGCACGGTGGCTCAGGTGCTTGCACTGCCGCCTCACAGCAAGAAGGTCATGGTTCACTACCCGCATGGGGCGCTGTTGGCTCTGGGGGGCAGGTCCTCCCCAGACCTTCAGTGCTCAGGTGGGCTATCTCCCGGGCCTTTCTGTGTGGAGTTTGCATGTTCTCCCCGTGTTCACAAGAGGTTTCCTCCACTAAGAACCCCAACAGAAAAACATGCAAAAGAACAGAACACTCTCCTGTCTGTCCCTGACCTAGATGGACGGTTCACTTCACTTGGTCCGCGTAATACAGAACTCCTTACAGACACAGACCACATACGGGCATCATATGGAGAGAGAGTGCAGAAGAGAGAGAGAGGGGCGTGTTTGGATGTTGGTAGTCATTTAGCTGGATCAGTACTGTGCTGGTCCTATTGTAAGACTCAGCAATGAAACATGATTCAGACACACACCCACCCTTCATATGGAGAGCAGAGGAGAGAGAGAGAGGCAAGTAGTAATGGCAGATATTGGTGGAGTAATGAGTGCTAAGAAAGGAATGGATTGTGTGCAATGCTGCCCTCAGGTGGCGGTGGTGAAGTACGACAGCATCCATGATCTGGCCAGTGAAGCTGGAGAAAACACAGATGATGCCCCCTACAGGACCAGAGTGTAGAGAGAAAATGACTCAAAATATGTGTAAATGCAGACCATGATCCAGAAATATCATTTATGAATGGGTTTTCTATCCACAGACACACAACTCCTTCCTTCTGACTTCTCATTTGAACAAATGTACTATGGTTTGTACAAAGTCATGTCAATGGAAATACATACTTTATAATCTGTAAAATACATCATACTTTGTGTGTGTATCTGTCGTGAAACGTCATTTGTAAACCTAATTCTGGTCTGGATTTGTGGATCACCTGATGTGTATGTATGCCCCCCCCCCATTTAGAATTTTTTTTAAAGGATTTCCCACCATTCTGGGTTGCAATGTTGTCCTTCTACCACAATATTTCAACAAAGGCATTGAGCATTTGCATTGTTTGTTATTGCTTTTAGACCCTCTAGGATTTTGCACAAATTGAACAAACCCTGCCATGCCAAATGCATAACTAAAATGTTTTTTTTTTTTTTGTTAAGGTTAATCCCAATTCAGCAAATTCAAATACATTCAAAAGATTTCCCACCATTCTGGGTTGCAATTATTACCACAATATTTCAGCAAAAAAAAAAGTATTCGAGCTTTTGCATTATTTCTGATTGTTTTTAGTCCATCTAGGATTTTGCACAAAACCTCAATACTCAGGCGTCTGTGAAGAGATAGGCCTTGTCTAATTTGGCCAACTTTAATTAAATGCTCAGTCAGCAGTAAACTAATGCGATTCATGATGTAGATACGCAATAATGATAAGCTTATTCTATTCACATAGTGTAGTCTAATTAGACTAAGGCACAAGAAGAAATGCTCTGCAGCATCAGTGCATTTTCTGCAACAGATCTAATTTGTTTTCTTGGCTGCGACAGAATGCAGAGATTGAATTCAGGTTGGCCCAGGTGTTCAAATGAATCTGCATAAACATACGAGATGTGTTCAAAAAGTTCCATGACTGCAAATATAAAAAGCAAAAACAGTATTGGATTTAAATTTGGCGTAGTCACCCAAATGTAAGCAGAGGTTTGTGTGTGGAGGAAGCCTGCACCCTGCCCCCTTACTGGTTCTGTAATGTTGTTGAACATTCATTGTCTGTGTCGAGACGTCAATGAAAATCAGTCACTATTTCACTATTTTATCCTCTGCATCCTTTGTCTTCAGTTCAGCTCTAATAATACCATTTGGGGAAGTCCTTTGCCCTTTTCTAAGGCCTTTTTTAAGGTAGTCTGACATGCCTTGATATTTTTGTATATTTCCCCTAACTAAAAACATTGTGGCAAAAGTGGCATGTATGATTATATTCTAGAAGACCTCAGCAACAATAACATGAGAGACATAGATTTAAATCAAATCTAACAATACCCTTACAAAAGCTCCATATTACCCACAGTGAAACGTGGACTTCTAAGGGTTAACCTCTCCCAGAGGACAAGCTCCCTCAACTGCTCTCATCTTCCCACCACAGACCTAGATCACACCCACACCCACACACACACCTGCACACACAATACACCCACAAAGCTGTCTCATCATGACTGACTGGTATTACAAAAAACAGACTTTCAAAACCAAACTTAGGTATTTCAACTTAAGTTGAAACATGCCATACCAATAACCTCCTCATGATGGCAGCACATATGCAGGCATCATCATTACCTCTGTCTGTACACAGGGAAATACTACCAGGCCAATTTTCATGAAACTTGGTGGGAATGTGTAGCATGGGTCAAGTTTTGAGCGGACCCAAATCACTGGGCGGTTCCACAAATGTAGTTTAATTTCGCTAAAGGTGCGAGATACGGCATTGGGCTTGGCGGAGGTCTGCGCTGTCTGAGTGCCCTTCTAGTCAACAGCAAAGAGCTTCTGGACTCACGTGTCACATAAGCACAATTTTATTGGTACATAAAATGGAAAAACATACACACAAGGCTGCGGAAATGAGAAACACAGAAACACTTTCACAACACCTTACACATTTTTGTTTGTTTATGTGTGTGTGTGTCCGTGTGAGTGAGATAAAGAAAGAGAGAGAGAGAGTGAGTGTGTGCATAGTCTACACTAGGGTAGAAGGGTGAAAGGGTAAATAAACCAGAAACCAGTTTCTCTGATGTGCTCCAGTCAGGAATCAGGAGAGAATTTCTTCATCTCTAATATGTGCTTGCTTTTGAAAGTGTCTCCTTATTTGTTGTGTTTGAAATGATTTCTTTAAATCTGGGAGTATTCTGGTGCTGGACACCCTCTGAGCCAATGGGGAGTCACTGCATCTGCACCTCCTCTGGTGTCCTCCTCCTCCTGCGGCTCATAGAGGTCGGAGTGAGATCCACTTCCTGGTCCTTACGCTCATCTGAGGGAGAGAAGAAACACCAGTATCTATCTGTGCACACCTGAACACATACAGCACATAGGCATGAGAGGAGAAACACCAGTGTCTATCTGTGCACACCTGAACACATACAGCACATAGGCATGAGAGGAGTAACGGTGGAGGAAACTCTGGGAAAAGCATTTTTGTTTATGGAGAAGCCTCAGTGGCCGTCATACCTCACTCACAGCACAAGGGAGCTAACACTCTAAAAGCTCAAACTATTGACTACTCTAGGGGGCAAACACTCTAAAAGCTCAAACTACTGACTACTCTAGGGGGCAAATACTCTAAAAGCTCAAACTACTGACTACTCTAGGGGGCAAATACTCTAAAAGCTCAAACTACTGACTACTCTAGGGGGCAACAGTGTTGTGCAAGTTCACACCTCTCATGAACTAGTTCAAAGTTCAGTTCATACAAGTAAACATGAATAGTTCACGTTCATAGTTCACCATTTAAATTCTGAACTAGTTCATAGTTCAGTTCATTTCATAGTTTTAAGGTGGGACGAGAGAATGAAAGACTTAACTTGTTTTTTGAAGAAAACTTTATCCATCACTACTCCTTGCCATAAACGGCACTTCATATGTATCATTTCCTAAAATAAATGTTTTTTTTTTTTTTTAATTATTGCAAATTTTTCAGGAGGAGATAATTTGCACAGAAAGGTGAGATTTTACTGTCAGAAACTTTATCAGACTGTTTAAAAATCCTGCACAGCACTGGAGGGCAAATACTCTAAAAGCTCAAACTACTGACTACTCTATGGGGCAAATACTCCAACAGCTCACAACAGCAACTCAAAGCACAGGTGTAGTCTAAACCTTTACTGCAGTTCAGTGGAATCTACTGTAGGACACTGACTACATATATGCAGCCGACAGCACACTTGAGTATACAGGATAAACAACACAACCTATGGCACCAACATGATCTCATGATTAAGGTCTCTCTGCTAACCTGGTGTGATCTCTTGTTTCTAGTGTAGATATAACAGAAGATGAAGGTGTGTGATGTGTGTATTCTGACCTGGAGTGTGTGTTCTCTTGTTTCTTATGTAGAGGTAATACCCTCCCACCAGCAGTGATGTGAGTATGATGATCTCTGCCAGCCATACACTGATGAACACTGGAGAAATACCTGCAAACAGAAGGTTATGAATACAGTGATGAGAGCCAAGCTTGTAGGTGTCTTCTCTAGATACAGGGGTGAGGAAACAGGGGTGTCTTTGCCAGTAGCCACTCACTAGGGCAGGGGGGTAGTAGTGTGACATCATGTGTGGGTGGGGTGGTGTTAGTACAGTAGTTAGGGCTTGATCTTGGCTAGGTCTGATCCACAGTTGTGTTTGGAGTGAAATGGCAATCATTTGCTAAGAGCTTCTCCAAAATCAGCTTCAACCCTGAAGAGACCTGGCTTGGAGTGACATGCCCATCATTTGCTAAGAGTTTTAACTAATGAAAGGTTCATATATTTATCCCTCTGCACACAGACATGCAAGCTGTTCTTCTGCTAGAAGAAATATATGGGAGTCTTGTTCAGGGGACTGCAGTCTGAAACTGCCGGTAAAATGCTGGTAATACTGACATTATTTTAGACAAAGTCGCGTAATATAGAATTCAGACAGTAGCGGACTAGAGCAGAGTTGTGTGTACCAGAGCAGGAGTCCAGTAGCGGAGCTGAGGTGTGTGTGCTGCTGACGTGGTTCCAGACGCTGCAGGAGAGGGTCCCAAGCACACACCCCCTCATCGTGAGAGTCTGGTTATCTGGACTGAGATCAGCAACAGCTTCACTCAGAGGCCTCCCATCCAGAGACCAGCTGTACTGAGGACTGTCCCCATTGGAGGAGCACCTCACCCTCCTCTCCCCATTGGCTAAGCAGCTGATTGACAGGTCCACATCAGACACAGGGGCTGGAGGAGAGGAGTGATGTGAGGAAAATATATAATATATAAATATACATATATAACCCCCCCAGCATTACTGCCAAAGCCATGTACTGTACAGCTATGCACTGATTATACTGTATAGGCAACAGTTTATAAAGTCATCACAGCCTGAGAAATGGGTTGGCTAACCTGTTATCTGTGAAAATATAAACTTATAAACCTCTAAACCATTCAGTGTTTAGGTTCAGTGTGACAAGGATGAAGATTATTTAACTTCTTAAAGGTTCAGAGATGAGATGAAGTGATTTACCTTCGATGATCAGCTGTACTGTGTGCTCTCCCACTTTCTTCTCTCTTAACGCCTCATAGATCTCCACTCTGTATGTTCCTGCATCTTTCCTTTCTGCAGGGTTTATAATCAGGGTCCTGTTATCAGGAACAACCTGCCACCTCTGGAGGAACAATGGGATGTTGAACCTTATCGTGGATGCGCTGAGTGTAAAAATGACTGTATGTTCATTATTAACGATCAGTATATCCCCACTGGTGTTCCTCGTCAGCTGCAGATACACAGGTCCTCCCAGAGCCCCATAACATGCAGCTTTCTGAGAAGCATTACAGGTGGAGTCCAGACCTGCAGGTGAAACAGATGGAGTTTAACTGTAGAGCAGCACTAATGAAGCCTTATCCTCATAAAGGCCTATGTGGTGGTGTTCCTGCTGTTCCTATGGCCTTAGGTCAGCAGGAACTGAGATGGTGCAGCAGGTGAAATAGACTCCAGTGTCCATACCTTTGTGGTGTCAGACATGTCAATCCGGTTATTCTCAACAGCACAAGGCGGCGCCAAACTCAAAACAAAAACTCACACACCAATCTTGTGTTCCAACTTTTCACTTGTGATGACATCAAATTACTATTGACTTCACCCTGAATACGTAAGTCAAATCTTCTACCTTAATCAGCACCCCCAAGTGATTTATAATTACACTGATGAAAAACAACCAAAGATGTTAAATGCCTCCACCAGCCCACATACCCCTTCCTGATCACCCCAGTCCAGAGAGCATATCAGGGTCATAAGCTGTGTGCGCTGATGAACTAAAGTAGCAGGTGCTGCTGTTGTCCTTATACCTGTACTGTAGATTATTTGCTACTCATGTTCAGGGTTGAATCTTAAAGGGACATTTCAAAATGGAACTTCACTACGGTCAGAAATACTGAACTTCAATTTAGAGCTTAAACTAGGAAAAACATAGACACAAATGTGTATGTTTCTGATGATATAAAATATGTCACACACACACACACACACACATAATGAAGCCCAGTGTTGGTGAGGTAGTGTGTGTTACGAACGCACGCATGCATGCACACACACACACATGCTCACTCACACGTGCACACACATGGATGTGTGATATCTGCCCTAGCCCAGCCCTGACTCTTGACCTGCTGTGGTTTAAATCTCACAGTCCCCTCTCACGAGGCTTCTGCTTTTAGCGTTTCTTTCTTATTTGTGGTCACAGGGGATCAAACTTGTGAGCTTGTTTCTGATGACTATCATAGTTTCTGATTGATGTGAGCAGCCTTTGGTGGTAAATCAGGTGGTGGTTAACTACTGAAACAGAGCAGTATGGTGGATCACATACTCAGACAGAGCACTATCCCAGATAGAAAATTCTGGAATAGTTTTGGACTCTGACCCGACAGATATGTGTGATAGCGGATCCGGAGGCTGACTCTTGTCCGCATCTGGCAATAATCCGGCCCACATCTGGCATTAATCCGGCCCACATCTGGCATTAACCCGGCCCAGATCTGGAATTAATCCTACTGCACAGATCTGGCCCTAATGCAGCGGTTTCATCTGCTCTCAGGTGTTCTTTACCTGTGTTAGATATTGGTAGGTTTCACATACGTTTAGATGGCCATGGTCAGCTAGACCCCACTGCCTGGCATTCACACCTTTTCATCTAACATCCTGCCACCCCCCATTACACGCCCCCACTTTATGCTTTACACCTATTTACACTTTAGATCTCCCAAAAGCTTCCTCCCCAGACGAACACCTGTGAGTAATCTTTTACGCCATTAATTCTGTAGTCCTATAAGAGCTACAGAATTATGTTACCATTCAGAAGATGGCGGGCGAGAGAAGACCGCGAAGAAGACGACGGAAGACAACACAGAAGAGTATTCTCGTGACTTGTGACTGTACGATCCGAGGTTACTGTGTTGAAAACCTTGTTGAAAAAAACTGATTCTTTTGCATTCACTCTTACTCACTATCATCTAACTTAAACCAAGGAAACAACTTTGGCGTTTCATTAAAGACTCACCAGAAACGGCAGACTCTTTCACCTGTTTACTTTTACAAGCCATACATTACTCAACTAAAGCTGTACTTAAGTCAAACACAACACACATCTCACAACACAACACATATCCAGCCAAATGCTTTGATGTAATTCTAAAGCTGCTTACCTTTGGAGGCTCCAGCCAGCAGTAAGAGCAGAAGAACAGCCTGCATGTCTGTGTGCAGAGGGATAGAGGTGCAGTAGGAGATGCTACTGAGGTGATGTGGGATGAGTCTACTGCTGTATGATCCTTTGTTTCCACACACTGATATCTGAGGTCCAGTAAGTGAAACTGCAGAGATGATGTGAGATGAGTCTACTGCTGTAGGAGCCTCTGTCACACTGCTGTATCAAGTCAAGTCAGCCTTTATGGTCATTTGTGTATATGCATGTGTAACATGTGTGTGTGTATTTATGTCTGACTCATGTAGAAGTGGATTCACAAGAGAAGTAAAGCAGGAATCAGTTCTGACAGACACAAGCCCCAGGCTTCCCTTTTTAGTTAGTGCATTAAAATGTGGATGAATTGAATGAATATTTTACTTCTATTTGTTGTAACCCAGGAGTCAGCACATGAAAGGGTGAAGACAGCGTATGAAAAGCTCCTAATCAGACTCTCACCAGTGTCTATCTGTCCACACCTAAAGACATGGCTGGGGCATGAGTGGGGTAACGGTGGAAGAAAACTCAGCTTTACATTGAGGAGCTCTTAGCCTTCGCCTCATCCACTGTTCATCAGGACACTTCAGTGGTCATTATCTCTTACTGACAGCACAAAGGAGCTACTGCATACAGATCTGACTGCGGATCCGACACAGATGTGTGATAGTGGTCCCGGCCCACCTTCCTGCCCTCTGAGAAATGACTCCCTTATGCAGAGGAGTTTAATCCTACACAGCAGCATGTGTGAGTCCCAGAGAGAGGCTGACTCTGGCCCACATCTGGCATTACTCTGGCACACATCTTGCCCTACTGCACAGATCTGGCTCTAATGCAGCGGAGTCATCTGTGTCTGTGTGTGTGTGTGTGTGTGTGTGTGTGTGTGTGTGTGTGTGTGTGTGTGTGTGTGTGTGTATGAGAGAGACAGAAAGAGAGAGAGAGTTTGCGGCTCTAAGAGACTTCCAGAAATTGCAGCTTCCCTCAGCAACTCATACCACTGGATGTGTACTCTGTCTGTCTCACTGAGACCTGAACCGTTAGCATCAGCGTTTCAGTCATTAGAGCCTTCATCAGAGCAAGTAAAAATGGCTGCCTTTGGGCTGTTTCTTCTAGATGTTAACAAGTAGTCACATGACTAGTATGGACAGGTAAGTAGTCACATGATTAATGCAGACAGGTAAAGTCACATGACAGACCATGCTCTCAAGGTAGAGGAAAGTACACGTCCAAACACACACACACTATCAGACTCTCAGACTAACTAACATCATGTTCTGTCCTTCCTGTATCTACCAGTTTGGCCCTGATGTCACTTTGGACAAAAGCGTCTGCCAAGAACCTTGGAACTATGAAAAGAAAAGAAGAAGAAGTGCTCTCTCTCATGTGCACAATGTGTGTTTGCATTGAGCAACACGACACCCAGGACCAACACTATACATGATGAAAGAAAAATAAGATTGTGTGTGTGTGTGCGTGTGTGCGTGTGAGTGTGATGAGAAGTGTAGGTGTGTGTCTGTCATAGAGAAACACACCAGAAACGATTATTCAAATACATAACTCCAGCATGTTTTATTGTACATTACACATTACAAACCTCAATTATCAATAATCAATCAAGTGTCAATTAGACAATATAACAATAAGTATATTAAACAAATAGCAATAAATAGCAATCCGTTAATTTTTTAAATGACATTTTAGCATTGAGTCATCTCTGAATGGTATCAGTCTAATGAGCTATAATGCTAAAGAAATTAAAAAGCTGACTTTTCTTCCCAAAGCAACAAAGCCTGGTTGTGTCTGTGCTTTCAGTCCTCAAACTCCCAGCTCTTTACCCTTCAGCAGACACGTAACCCTCAGGGTGTTACACTACACAGCACTACTCTTCAGCAGACACGTAACCCTCAGGGTGTTACACCACACAGCACTACTGTTCAGCAGACACGTAACCCTCAGTGTGTGACATCACACAGCACTACTCTTCAGCAGACACGTAACCCTGAGGGTGTTACACCACACAGCCGTTAGAGGTCTAGTCCAAATGAGGAGACTTGGCCACCAGCACTACTGTTCACTGCTTTTGGGGACGTAGACATGGGGTGTTCACTACCACACAGCTCTGTGTAACTTCACTGGGGGGCAATGACTGTAAAAAACATGGTGCTGGTTTCAGTAGAGCAGGAATGGTGCGTTCACTACCACAACCACTCTGTGTAACCTGAGTGTGTCTCTGCTGCCAGAGCTTAGGAGCACATATGGGGGAAATAAGGATTGTCTCTGTATCTCCACTCCTTTGCTCCCAGCTTAGTGAACGGCAGGCAGGAGACAGGATCACACCAGCAGGGCATCTCAATTGTCATGGAATCCTGTATTGTGTGGTTTAGGTCTCCTAGTCCTGATGGACTCCTGTAACTATGTGGTTTAGGTTGCCTAATCCTGATTGACTACTGTACTGTGTGGTTTAGGTCTCCTAGTCCTGAAGGACTCCTGTACTACATTATTTCATCATGATGGTACCCAGGCACGTGCACAGACATTTTGGGGGGCAGGTGCTCAAACCAAAAAAAGGGCACCCATCGCCAAAATTATTAATGAAATTAAAAATAATAATAAATAAATAAATAAAAAACACAGTAGGATATTCTCAACTTAAATATTTATTTTTGTTGACAAACTAACTCAAATTATCTCCTGAACATAACTCAGTCCTACACTTTGTCTGTCCTTCCTCATCCATGATGGGCTCCTCTGAACCAGGTAGGGTTACTGATTCTCCCTTATTTGTTTTACTAGTTGATGGCCTGATCCAAGATAAAAGAGAGCTGCTACCCTGAGCTGCTTGCTGCAGTTCCCTGTCCTTCTGCTTTTGGAGTCTCTCTTTTCTTGGCATTATTATTTTGTAAATGAGATAAATCAATGTTGTGCAAATGATCCAGAGTGACTTAGATTATCTCTGTAAAGCGGACAACACAGTACACACACATTTTGTTTACTGTTTTCTGACTGAGTTGAAGCATAAGCAGCATTACACTAATAATATACCACAATATACCTCACCAGACTGTCATGTAGCTCAACTTAAGACCTACCTTTCATTTCAATAATTACGATTTTAAATGAAACAAAACTAGTGAACTTGTCTAATTTGTAGAACCGTAAAGCTGCCCTTAAATTCTCTGCCTGCCTGCCTGTTTGCCTGCCTGTCTGTCTGTCTGCCTGCCTGCCTGCCTGTATCTCTCTCCCTCACTCTCTTCATTAAACATGACAAACGTCAGTAAACAGCTGGACAAGGCTTTGAAATCACGGATTTCGTGAGTTTTGTGTTTGTTTATTTTTTTTAGAAAACGTCGGACCAGTTGCGACGTAATGTTTTCAGTGGCGCTAATGTTGTGGTTAATTTATCACCAAACAACGTCGGGGGATTACACAAACACCGTCATTACCTGTTTGTCTGATGCTGCGGGTCAGAGAAGGAGTAGGCTGCAGCCGTTTGGCCGGGCGCTCAGCACTGCGTGAGCACCAAGTGGAGGAGGAGGAGGGAGGGGCGCGTGGGGCTTGTGAGCGCCGCGGAGCATGTCGGGGCGAAATTCTCACAAGAACTCAAATAAATGCCCCGTCATATATAAAAACACATTTGGGGGGAATTGATGAGAGAGAGAGTAATTTTTATTCTTAAATATTGATGAATGAAGAAAAAATTTGGCTCCAGCAGAAGGGGCACTTTTCTCATCCAGGGCAAAAGGGCAGGTGCTTGAGCACCACTAGGAGTCTATCTGTGCACGTGCCTGATGGTACCCCTAATTAACTACATCATTTCATCATGATGGTAACCCTAATTAACTCCATAATTCCACCATTATAGTACCCTTGCTTAACTACTTAATTTCATCATGATGGTACCCTTGATTAGTTGTGTCTGCTGTGGTCAGGTATTTAACCTCCACATTGACCTGATATGAGGAACACACACAATCTGCCACATGCCACTACAGGTCAAATCAAATCAAACTTTACTTATAAGGCGCATTTCATACCAGGGGGTAACACAATGTGCTTCACAGAATTAAACATCTAAAAGCCATATAATGTAAGTGCAAACATATAACAAAAGACGCACATACACATGTACAGCAGACCCACTACAGACCACTGAGAACAGATACATATTAAGAGAATAATAGGCGAGATTAAAGAGGTACGTATGTCTTTCCAAATCTATGTCTTCAAAATTTGAATTTGAGTTAAAAATTACATATAGGTTTCTGGCCTGGTACTTGGTGTTAAGTGCTATTGTTTTTGTGCAGATAGTCTCTGTCTTTCGGCTTTTTCACCAATTACTAATACCTCTGTTTTATATTGGTTGAGCTGGAGAAAGTTCTGTGACATCCATACATTTATATCAGCACTGCAATTTACCAAGCAATCCATAGAGCTGTAATTGTTGGGTGTTACAGAAATATAGAGATGGGTGCCATCTGCATAGCTATGGTAATTGATGTTGAGCCTCCTAATGACACTACCAAGGGGTAACATGTAAAGACTGAAAAGTACGGGCCCTAAAATGGATCCTTGAGGGACCCCACAAGTTATACAAATGTTTTTTGAGCTGTGGTTTCCAAGGGCAAGAAAGTATTCCCGACCAGTTAGATATGTCCTGAACCAGTTTAGGACTGGACCAGCGAGGACAACCCAATTTTAAAATCTTTTAACAAAGATATTATGATATAGTGTCAAAAGGTGAGCTCAGATCCAGAAGGGCGCAGAGAGTCAGCATTAATTCTGAGGGCATTCACAACCTTGACTAACGCCGTTACTGTGCTGTGATGGGAACGAAAGCCGGATTGGAAAGTGTCAAAGGCACAGTTAGCATCTAGAAAATTATTTTAATGTTTAAAGACATTTTTATCCAGAATTTTATTTAGGTTGGAGATGGGTCTAAAATTGTTAAGGACTGAAGAGTCTAAATTACTTTTCTTCAGGAGGGGTCTCACTATGGCAGTTTTAAGTTAAAGATGGTTTTGAAAAATGTGGTGGGAATAGGATCGGGATGGCATGTAACCGACTTCAACTGTGACACTACTTTCCTCAGCATTTCTGTAACAGCCAGTGCAAAAGAGCTCATACTGTTACAAGACATTTGGTATGTTCTGAGTAATACTCGTCCTGAGGTTCGTTAACTTATCTCTGAAGCATGCTTCAATTTCCTCGGATTTGGAGGTGGAAAACAGACTATCATCTACTTTGGGTGCAGGGTTTCGATCGTTGAAAAGAGCAGCCTAGAATAGGTATAATATATACAGTACATATCAATTTTGAGAAATGATCCTTCCTTGCATTTATTATTGCTTTATTAAATAGTGAAAGATGTTCTTTAAAAATATCATGATAGACCTGTAGCTTGGTCTTTCTCCATGTACGCTCAGACCTTCTGCAAAATCTCTTAAGTTGATTTATTTCCCCATTTCTCCATAGAGCTTTTTGTTTGACTGAAACCTTTTTCAGTTTCATAGTAGGTGCTACAGAGTCGAGTGCTGTCCTTTATTTGGTGTTGAGAGTAATTACTAGATAATTATCACACAATGGCCCCGCCTCTGGGGTTGTTGTTGGGGATGTTCATTATCATTTTGAAATTCTCAGCTGTTGCAGAGTTAAGACAACGTTTCTTGACAAAATATTCAGTACTATTTTTAACTTTACTGTACCAATGCTGTAAAGAAAATACAAAAGTGGTCAAAAAGGGCAAGACAGGTGCATGCACACACACACAAACATAGGTAACTGTGCATGTGAGCATTCACACTGTCACACATACATACCGTCACACGTACACGCTGTCAAACATACACACTGTCACACATACACACTGTCTGCCTGCTGTCGGTCAAGGTGGTGTGTGAACTCTCACTTCCCCGTACTCAACCGACTCCGCTGGCCTGTGACTCTCAGTTGGGCCCCGTCGCTTACTGATAACAGACACCTCAGCATACTCCGACTCATACGCCTCAGCTGGGGAGAAGGGGAAGGAGAGAGAGAAAGAGATTTATAATGATTCCTGAATGTGAATCACAGACAATGATGCACCATGACAGTAATTGTTTGTAAAATGACTGAATTAGGTGCAGGTGTATACAAGTGATTATCATGCCTGTCATAATGCCTGACAGCATTAGATAATATTAGCTACTTTTGTTCCTGTATGATGGAAGGGATTCTGGCATGATGAATTCACTAATATCATGATAACATATTTACCAAGTATTGTTCATCCCTGCGTAGAGCCATGATGACATATTTATAAAGTATTTACCAATTAAATAATAACGGAATATGCTGCCCACAAACAGACTAACTTTGCAGAGTTTTCAAAATACATTTAATTTAATTTCGGAAATGAATGGATCTTATCGGTTGTTTGTGAATACGGGTCCGGAACTATGGGCTACTTATCCCAAAAACTGAACACTCTCACTTAGGTCATGATACTGACACTAACGTCTCAGGCCTGCTTCTCGACACAAAAAATGATTACAGGAGAATTAACTGCATTCATATAGCGCTGTTCTGCTCATAGAGCCCTCAAAGCGCTTAACAGATGAATGCCTCAGACATCTACCCATTCATACACCGATGGCAGAGGCTACTTTCTAAGTTGCCAACCTGCACATCAGGAGCGGTTGGGGTTCAGTGTCTTGCTCAACAACACTTTGACACTTGGTGAGAAGGAGTCGGGATCGAAATAGCAATTTTCCGATTGCTAAATGACTCCTCTACCTCCTGAACCACTATCGCCCTGAAAAAAGAGCTCACAACGTTTCTGTTAATCTTTGTTGCAGTATCTAATTTCCCTCTCTCCAAGTTTGACCAGCCGTCACTTATGTAGTTAGTCTGCACACCATGGACATCTGTCCCAAACAGCAGCTAACCAGTCTAACATGTTCTCACTCTGCTGATACATTGACATTACTGAACCAGTTACAATGGTCTGTTTTGTATTTTATATAGATCCGTAGTGAGACAATGCAACACAGCACAGAATACACTGAAATACACTGAAATTCTGTTATATTATATTATACACATGTCTGTGTGTGTGGTGTGTGTGTGTGCGGGGTGTGTGTGTGTGTGTGTGTGTGTGTGTGTGTGTGTGTGAGTTTGTGTGTGTGTGTGTGAATGTGTGTGTGTGTGTGTGTGTGTGTGTTTGTGTGTGTGAATGTGTGTGTGGTGTGTGTAAGTGAATAAAGTCCCCCTTTCAGAGACTCACCTGCTGGTGGCTTCCTGCTGTTATGCCTGCTTCTCCTATTTGCCATGGCAACACCAGAATACACCACATCCTGTGTTTCCACTCTTGTACCTGATGACCATACAGACACAAAGCAGATGTAGTTATGAAGCAGGTGCAGAGGGTGTGTGTGTGCTGATATGTGTGATCTGACCTTGAATGTCTGATCTTCGTCCTCTGCCGTTGCTAGCAGTGGTCACCTGGACGTACACCAAATCCTCAGGCTCTTTCTTTTCACTCACTGCAAACACAAATACAGGCACACCTTCAGGCTTCCATTGGGAATTTCACTTGACAATTTGTGAGTGTGTGTGTGTGTGTGTGTGTGTGTGTGTGCATGTGCGTGTGCCCATGTGTGTGTGTGTGTGTGTGTGTGTGTGCACGCGTGTGTGTGTGTGCGTGTGTATGTATGTGCATGATATAAGTGCATTTGTTTGTGTCTGCATGCAGCACGAGTGATAGCACAGGCTTTCTAACCTGGAGTGTGTGTATTCCTCTTTTTCCTTCTGATGTAGAACGTCCCCACAACGACACACAGACACACAGTCAGGGATAATAACACAGAAATAGCTATATCTAAAAGAGAAAAAAAACACACACACATAACATACACTATTATAAGAAGGCTCACCTACTGTATGATGTATTATTAACCACCTCCAGTGAACATTAAGATAATGATCATGTCCGTAACGGCACACTCAGGTCACTGACTTACCCGTCACTGAGTGACCTGGGTGGGTCGAGGGAAGAGTCGTGTTAGTCTGGTTAGTTGGTGTGACAGACACAGTGGAGGTACCTGAAACACGTTATATGTTAAACATGTTATAACAGATGCAGTGGAGGAGGCTCTATGTGACTGGAATACATCCTCCATCAGAGGGCATAAACATATCATAAACATGTTATAACAGATGGCAACACTGTCATAAGCCTTTGTAACACATGGTAGAGGATAGATGATTCATATATAACAGTGGAAGATAACAGTTTATTAGTATATAATCCAGTGCCATGTTAGCATCATCATGATTGTTATAACTGCGCGTCAAATGTTGTGATTTAACCTCCTTTGTTCAACCCTGTAATCTCAGATACTGCTGAACACCGCGTGTTTGTATTCTATACTCTCATAACTCATCACTGTTATTATTATGGCATACGGTAATTTGAAGAGAATCTCATGATTTACCTTTGCTATGCCTGATGTCTGTTTAACTGATGTTGTCATGACCACTAAATCACTTAGATGTAAAGTAATGTCCCACTAACTGACCAGAGCAGGCGTCCAGCAGCAGAGTAGAGGTGTTTTTGCTGCTGACGTGGTTTGAGACGCTGCAGGTGAGTTCTCCAGTCACATTCCTACTCAGCAGGAGAGTCTGGATATCTGCACTGAGATCAGCATCAGCTTCACTCAGAGGCCTCCCACCCAGGTACCAGCTGTACTGAGGACTCTCCCCATTGGAGGAGAACCTCAGCCTCCACTCCCCATTGGCTAAGCAGCTGATTGACAGGTCCACATCAGACACAGGGGCTGGAGGAGATGAATAATGTGAGGACAAAAATGTCTTCATGTGTGGAGTTGTACTTGAACTGATAACCCCCACCCCCCCCCAACACCAATGCCTAAGACTATGTAACTTCTTAAAGGTTCAGAGATGAATTTAAGTGATTTACCTTCAATGATCAGCTGTACTGTGTTATCTCCCACACTCTTCCCTGATGACTTTTTAAAGATCTCCAATCTGTATGTTCCTGAATCTCTCCTCTCTGCAGGGTTTATAATCAGGGTCCCGTTATCAGAAACAAACTGCCACCTCTGAATGAATGATGCGGTGATAAACTCATCATAGAACACTGTCTTGGATTGTCTGAATCTAAAAATGGCTTTATGCTCATTACGAAAGCTCAGTTCATATCCTGTGGTGTCCCTTATCAGCTGCAGATGCACAGGTCCTCCCAGAGCCCCATAACATGTAGCATCCTGAGTAGCATCACAGATGGAGTCCAGACCTGCAGGTGAAACAAATGTAGTTTAACTGTAGACTAATACATCCTTATCTGAGCAGGAACTGAGATGGTGCAGAGACAAGGGTGACTATCATAGTTGCTGATGCTGTTGTGAGCTAGCAGCAGTGGTTTCATGCCTTCTATGGTAAAAAAGGGCCCATTCTGTGGACCAGGTGGTGGTTAACTACTAAAACCGAGCAGTAAGGTGGATCACATGCTCAGACATTACCCAGAGAGAAAATTCTGGAATAGTTATGGAATCGACCCGACACAGATGTGTGATAGAGGATCCGGACCCCTTTCCTGCTCTCTGAGAAATGACTCCCTCATGCAGAGCAGTTTAATCCTACACAGCAGCATGCGTGAGTCCCAGAGAGAGGCTGACTCTGGCCCACATCTGGCATTAACCCGGCCCACATCTGGCCCTAATGCAGCGTCATCTACTCTCAGGTGTGGCTTTATCTTTACCTGTTTACTTTTACAATCTTTAAATTAGTCAACTAAAGCTGAGGTTAGGTCAAACACAACACATCTCTCAACACACATATCCAGCCAAAGGCTTTGATGTCATTCTAAAACTGCTTACCTTTGGAGGCTCCAGCCAGCAGTAAGAGCAGAAGAACAGCCTGCATGTCTGTGTGCAGAGGGATAGAGGTGCAGTAGGAGATGCTACTGAGGTGATGTGGGATGAAGTCAAGTGTCTATGTCAACACTAGATACAGGAGTGAGGAAACTGGTACGTGTCTCTCTCAGAATCTGTGGTCTGATTTGCTAAAGCTCCTGTTTCGTCTCTGACATCACTCCCTCTCTCTGCACTCTTCACTCCTTCATACTTCCTTTTTTTGTCCTGTTTCATTTATTTTTTTAAGTGTGTGACACAAAACTTCAAGCTGAGGCTAAGGGACAGACAGACACACACACACACACACACACACACACACACACACACACACACACACACACACACACACACACACACACACACACACACCACACACACACTGACCTTAAAATAAGCACTGTGACATATGTTAGCCTAAATCACTAAACTTTAGTGTATTTTTGTGACTTTTAAACAAATTTAATATGATCCATTTAACTTTGCCTTATTCCTGGTAGTTTATTTATGAGGTATACATGACATACAGACCCTGCCTCCAATGTCTGAGGTTGCGAGTTCGAGTCTGGGACTGATGTTGTCCACACAACGCAGGTGATGCTGTAGTCTCGGATTGGGAGTGAGGTTTAGGGGGGTGAGTGTAAAGGGGTAGAGGTCCAGTAGGAAATTGCCTACTACCACAGAAAAGGAGTTTACTAAAGTAGGAACTATCTCAGTGTTGACACTGAGGTCTTTCATTTATAAAGTACCAAGTTTGCTGTATCAAGTCAAGGTTGTATCAAGTTTGCTGTATCAAATGAAATGAGCTTTTATGACCAATTACACATGTATGTATCTTAAGTCATTACCCTGTTTCTGTGGTTTCATAAGAGAAGGGGCTTTTTCTGTTAAAAATAGACTGTATGGTAGATTGTTAAACTGGCTTCCTACTTCACTTCCTGCAGTGACAGTAGTGAGAGTTTGTGGTTCTGTGTTTCACTCTGTGGGATTTTGTTTGAAGTCCTACTTAGGTTTTAGGCTGTCCATTTCTTTGACACGTTATGTTTGACATGGTCATGCCTTAGAGCTAAAGTGTTTTTGGTTTGTTTATTTGGTTTGTTTGTGAGGGGATGATGTTGACAAATAGGTCATGTATATGACTTATCTGATCACATCATACTCATTGCTTTGATAATAATCTTGTGAGGTTGTAGGCTAAAACTTGCAGCCTAAGTAATATAGTTTCACAACAACCTAGCTAGCAACAGTAGACAGTGCACTTCTATAAACATGGTCATCTTAGAATGCTTGAAAAGTGTCCATTTAAAAGCTAACATTTAGTTTTTTCTTCCATTTTACATATTAGTTTCATAGTTGCTAAGCAGGAATGTTTGAGAGTTTTTACTCCAGCATTAAATTAGAATAAAGAGATGTCAAGCACGATTGATTGTGGCAGTTGCAACCAACACAATTTATGTAACAGTAGCCAGCGGGTACACTGCTGTGCAGAGAGCAAACATGGTAACCTGCACTCAACTTTCAACTCTACTTATCCCCCCCTCTACTAAATATATTTATGTAGGATCCGGGCTATTTGTTGACACCCATTATTATGTTTAGGATACTTAAACTTGGACTATTTTAATGTTTAATCAGAGACAAGGGTGAATCTATTGAGTGAAACCTTCCTCTCTCCCTTGATGCGCATCATTGCAAGACTAAAGCCTGTTTCCTCATTGAACACACACTATCTGCTTAATATTACACTCTGCCTGCTTAATAACACACTCTGCCTGTTAAATAACACATACTTACTGCTTAATAACACACTCTGCCTGTTAAATAACACATACTAACTGCTTAATAACACACTCTGCCTGTTAAATAACACATACTTACTGCTTAATAACACACTCTGCCTGTTAAATAACACATACTTACTGCTTAATAACACACTCTGCCTGTTAAATAACACATACTAACTGCTTAATAACAAACGGCCCAAGCCTGTTTTCATGCTAAGTAGGCGTGTTTGGTCTTTAAACAGCCTAAGAGGACACATGTAACTCCTCTGATGGTGACTCTTCACCTGCTCCCTGTAGCTGCTAGAATCATACATAAATTCCTCACTCTTGCCTGTAGGACAGCCACTGGATTAGCACCAGATATTTCAATGCTATGATTCAACTTTATTTCTCCCCTTGACCATTTGGCTCCTACGATGAGCCGCGGTTATCTTTGCAAAACTAAATATTAAAATGTGAGTGTTAAAGATCAAACAAATACAAGGGAGAGGTGCAGAGGTGTGGGTCTTGGGTCTTTGTGTGTGTGTGTGTTTGTGTGTGTGTGTGTGTGTGTGTGTGTTGATTGGACCTGGTTCAGTGTGTTTTGTGGGTCTTGGGTCTTTGTGTGTGTGTGTTTGTTTTACACAGTCTCATGTTTGTCATAAGAGTTCACACACACACACACACACACACACACACACACACACACACACACACACACACACACACACACACACACACACACATACTCACCACCAGAGGGTGCTGCCAGCATCACTGTGAGCAAAAGGTTAGGATTTATCTTCATGTGTGACACACTCAGCCCATGAATATCTTCTGTTCATGAAGCTCTTTAGTAATTTAGTTCACACACACACACACACACACACACACACACACACACACACACACACACACACACACACACACACACACACACACACACACACACACACAGACACACACACACACACACACACACACACACACACACACACACACAATCTAGTCCACTAGATGGCATCAATGGACAATAAGCATCTTTAAACGCGTCATGTTTAGAATTACATGATCAGTGGCCACTACTTATAGAGCTATGAAAACAACCACCATCAAAGAGCTTCTGGGTAATATGTACAGGACTCATGTGTCAGATGAGCACAATTTTATTGGTACACAAAATGGCAAAGCATCCACACAAGACTGCGGATACGAGAAACACAGAAACACCTTCACAAATCTTACACACACAGTGCAGGGATTCAACAGTTATGAGGCTCTAAGAGACTTCCAGTGATGGCAGCTTCCCTCAAAAACAAACAGATTAATACAAAACACAGGATAAAATATATTCACCTGTTTCGGTTGCTGTGTATGTGTATGTGTGTGTGTATGTGTGTGTGCGTGTCTGTGAGAGAGACAGAAAGAGAGAAAGAGAGAGACAGTGTGTGTATGAGGCTCTAAGAGACTTCCAGACAACGCAGCTTTCCTCAGCAACACACAGATTCATACAAAATACAGCTGTTTCAGTAGTTGTGTGTGTGTGTGTGTGTGTGTGTGTGTGTGTGTGTGTGTGTGTGAGTGTTTGTGTGTAATACATAAATAAAGTGGTAAAAAGTAAAGTTAAAAAATGCAATGCAACCAGAGTATTCTGGAGCTGGACACCCTCTGAGCCAATGGGGAGTCACTGCATCTGCACCTCCTCTGGTGTCCTCTTCCTCCTGCGGCTCATAGAGGTCGGAGTGAGCTCCACTTCCTGGTCCTTATGCTCATCTGAGGGAGAGAAGAAACAACAGTGGTATCTGTGCACACCTGAACACATACATCACATAGGCATGAGAGGGGTAACACCCGTGTATATCTGTGCACACCTGAACACATACATCACATAGGCATGAGAGGAGAAACACCAGTGTCTATCTGTGCACACCTGAACACATACAGCACATAGGCATGAGAGGAGAAACACCAGTGTCTATCTGTGCACACCTGAACACATACAGTACATAGGCATGAGAGGAGAAACACCAGTGTCTATCTGTGCACACCTGAACACATACAGTACATAGGCATGAGAGGAGAAACACCAGTGTCTATCTGTGCACACCTGAACACATACAGCACATAGGCATGAGAGGAGAAACACCAGTGTCTATCTGTGCACACCTGAACACATACAGCACATAGGCATCAGAGGGGTAATGTTGGAGGAAACTCTGCTTTGCATTGTGGAGCTCAAACTACTGACTACTCTAGGGGGCAAACACTCCAACAGCTCACAACAGTAACCCAAAGCACAGGTATAGTCTAAACTTTTACTGAAGTATAGTATAATCTAGGGATGCACCGATATGGAAATTCTTGGCCGATACCGATACCGATGTTTAAAACAACAATCTAGCCGATAGCCGATACCGATACCGATATTTGTTTATTTTGTTTTTGTTGTTATTCATTCACCCTTTTGTGCCAGGAAAATAATGAAATCATTATTTAAAAAGCACTATTTTAAATGATTTCAGCCCTTTATCACTCTTATTTTTTAATGAGCACAAATTCAATCAGATTTATGAAACAATCTTTAGTTTAACTAAACTTTATTTAATATAATTATAATATCACCAGGCTTACTCAAGACATCATCTTAACTGTAAACAGATGCTTGCAATGCAGCCTTACAAAACACTAGCATAAACCCTTAGGGAATGCCATATAAATTCAAGATTAAAACAAATAAAATAAAAATATTTTTCTGTGAAAACTGCCTGCCATACAACTACCTACTCAATGACAAAAAAAATGACTTTCTGTACTTACAGTAAATATATTATATTTGTTAAATTAAATAACAACCCAATAAAAATATTTTGTTAAACAAATTCACTTAAATAATGTAAAAGTGACTAGAAACGCAACATACAATTAAATAAGTATGAAAAATAAGATAAATACAAAGTCAAATAGGGCTATCTTTCACAGTTTCACCTTCTTGTGTATCCATTGCAGTAGGCTGGCGGAGTTGAACATGGGCCTCAGTCTTTAACAAAACTAAATAGACACAAAAAAAAAGCCTTCCCTTATAGTGGGCCTCTACTTCCTAATAAGATGCATGTTTTTCTTTACAAAGACGAGCATCTCTGCCTTGTCAGGGGCCAGTCTATTTCTCTTCTCATCCAAAACGTGAGCCACAGTGCTGAAGAGCCGCTCACTGTCCACGCTTGTGCATGGGGCACTCAGGTATTTGCGGGCGATTTGCGCCAATGCTGGAAAACGCTGGTGATGTTCCTGCCAATATCTGAGTGCAGCTTCATTTCTGGGAATGGTGGCCTCTGCGAAGAAACTATCCACCTGCTCTGACACCCTCGTCCTTTAAGAATAAAGAATCGAGAGGTTACTTAACTGACTCACTCATTATCCATACAGGTTGGCTACAAGGCAAGCAGTAAAAATGCAAGTGTGGTCCGCAATACTGTTCTAACAGCAACATAATAACAACAATTATAATACGGGTACATGATATCAAGCATTCTGATTGGTTGAGAGTGAGTCACGGGGTGTACTGTATTGAGCCATAATGTACTGTACACCTGTTGACATTTACCCAAGCATTCCATATCAGTGCGCATTCAAAATAACGGTAGATTTTGCGCGACCGTTAGTTGTCATTTCAAGCTTGACAGTGATGTGAATTAATGAGATGGTGTGAGATCTAACAAGGAGACCTGGGATGTTTTCAGACGACGCACAAATTAATGTCGATCTCCTAGCTAATCATCAACAAACTTTTGGTGCTAGGCTAACAAACGTGACGTTCCCAATGATGTGTGTCTGTTGCATAGCAACAGCCACACATACGGGGACTATTTTCTCTAGGCTACTGAAATGCGATACACAACGTTTGGTGGCTACAACTATTTTGTGCTGAAAGGCAGCTTAATTTATAATGTCGCTGGCAACCGTATTATAAAACCAATAAGGTACTCGAGGCAGTCCTGTATCGTCAATAATGTACTGTTCAAGGGTTAGCCGGCTCTCCGCTGTACAGTACATTATTGACGATACAGTACTGCCTTTCGTACCCTATTGCTTAATAATAAAATAAAGTAATATACCTTGGCATTTCTGGTCCCTTTTCCTGCAGAATCTCCTCAAACATGTCGTGCAGACTGGGCCGTTCCCCTTGTTCCTCGTCTGTTCGTGGCCTCTTCTGCAGTGGGCCGTCACTCGTTGGGTGGTCATCTTCATCGGTAGACTCTGTATGCGTCTCATCCCCAGCAGAGGTGTTCACCAGGGCGTCAAGTGCTGCTCGAGCTCGTACTTTAACATCCTCATCAAAGTAGCGGTCCTTATAGCGGGGGTCCAGTAACGTTGCAATTAAGAAAGTGTCATTAAACTCGTACTCACTGAACCGTTTGTTCACAGACTCTAGTAATGCAGTCTTTGTTGTTTTAACGGCATGGTCTGTATCAGCAGCCTTGCTTAAAAGGCGTCTCAGAGCTCTCACCGAGGGGATCACGTCAGCAACCGAGGCCTCTGATGAGCTGATATTTCGTGTCAGTTGTTCAAATGGGGAGAGAAGAGTGATAACATTTTCAATTAATCCCCAGTGTTGCGCAGTGAGGTTTGCGGGGAGGTCGTGGTCAGCGGCATATGCAGCTAGTGCATGTTTTTGTTCTAGAAGGCTTTCCATCATGAAAAATGTGCTGTTCCACCTAGTGGGGACATCTTGCTGTAATCTTTTGACCTTCGTCTGTACAGCCTGAAGGCGCGAGTAGGCAAGCGGCGAATGCTTGAAGTGGCCGACTATTTTTCGGCATATCGCCAACGCTTTCGCGACGCTGGGCTGGGTCAGAACGCCATCATGTATACCTAGTTGCAGAGAGTGCGCCATACAACCAAAGCTAGTCAGCTTACTGTCTCTCATCGCTTTCGCCATATTTCTGGCATTATCCCTTACAACAGCATGGACTTTGGACTTTGGTATCTTCCATGTCTCAAACATTTTCTCAAAAGTCTCTGATATAACATTTGCGGCATGGGAGCCTGTGAACTCCTGGGAGTGTAGCACTGCTTTCACCAGGTTAAACTTTGTGTCGATCCACTGTGCCGTGAGGCTAAGCATACTCACAGGGCTGCAGTCTGAACTCCAAATATCAGTGGTGAAACTGATGGCAGGGACGTCTCCAGACAGTAGATGATGAATGTGGTCAGCCACAACGCTGTATAATTCGGGTAGACAGACTTCGGCCAAATGACGGCGACTGGGCAGTGTGTAGCGGGGCTCCATATACTCCACCAGGCCTCGAAAACCCACATCCCCCACAACAGAGAAAGGCTGGTCGTCTAATGCGATGAACTCCATAACTTTCTTGTTGAGGTTTTTTGCTTTGACACTATCCGTGGGGAATTTATTCCCTTTCTCAAATGCTGTTGCTATTGACTGAGTTTTATAATGACTGGTGGATTGAATTTTCTTGTTAGCCATAGCATCTGTCCGCTTCTTATCAGCTTTCAGGAATTCATTGTATCCATCAATGTGTCTGCTTTTTAAATGACACTTCAAATTTGTGGTGTTGAAGTCCTTTGATGTATTACCCCCTCTTGAAATGTCGGCTAAACATGTCCTGCAAATAGCTAAGCGGCGATCTTTTTCTGACACAGTGAAGAAATCCCACACAGCTGATGCTACCGACATTGTTTCTGCTGTTCTGAGGCGAGATATTGTTGCGCGTGAAATCAACGGTTTTTTTTTAGATTGAGGCGAGATATTGTTACGCGTGAAGGTATCTAAAAAAAAACCCGTTGATTTCGAATGGTCTTTTAAGATAGCGTGTAACGTTGGTATGACAACGCTGAAAGAAAGTTAGGCTAATGTAACGTAGGCTAACGTGCTAATTTTAGAAAGTTGGCTGACTGATGCCTCGCAAATCACATCAACCATTATTGCTGGTTACAATAACGGTGTTATCGGAAAGTACAGTGTCTGTTTCTCGGTAACTTTTGACAATTCTAAGCGAGAAAACGCCAAAAGATGTACATTTACATACAAAACACAGCCCTCAGCGGAGTTTTGGTCCGCCATCTTTGTTTACAATTTGCAGTGGCCGGAGGGAGCTGGCGCATAGATGTATGATTAATAGGCAGCATCAAGTCTGCATCGATGACCTCACCTTGAAAAATGTTTTAAGATTTTTTTTTAAAGATTTGAAGGTGTCTTATAAACACGGAAGAGATAGAATAACGGATTTCGAACCTTAGTAAGACAGCATTTTAAGAGTTTTCGAACACACCCTGTATGTAAACATGAAGCACATGTAGTAGGCTACCTGTTGTGCACACATGTGAACATCGGCCAGTGCCATCGGTGAAAGTCAAGTTTATTACCGATGTGCCGATGACATTAAACAAGGCGAATATCGGCCGCTACCGATGTACGGCCGATACATCGGTGCACCACTAGTATAATCTATTGTAGGACACCCTGACTTCATAATTGTAACCAACAGCACACTTGAATGTACAGGATAACCAACACAACCTATGGCACTTATGTTAAAGGTCTATCTGCTAACCTGGTGTGATCTCTTGTTTATAGTGTAGAGATAACAGAAGATGAAGGTGTGTGATGTGTGTACTCTGACCTGGAGTGTGTGTTCTCGTGTTTCTTATGTAGAGGTAATACCCTCCCACCAGCAGTGATGTGAGTATGATGATCTCTGCCAGCCACACACTGATGAACACTGGAGAAATACCTGCAAACAGAAGGTCATGAATACAGTGATGAGAGACAAGCTTGTAGGTGTCTTCTCTAGATACAGGGGTGAGGAAACGAGGGTGTCTTTACCAGTAGCCACTCACTAGGGCAGGGGGGTAGTAGTGTGACATTATGAGGGCATGTGTGGGCCTCACTGGGGCATCTTTGGATGTTACTGGGGTGGTGTTAGCACAGTAGCTAGGGTTTTAGGAACAGAGGTCTGATCAGCAGTTGTGTTTGAAGTGACTTGCCCATCATTTGAGTTTCAACTAACGAAAGATTAATATATCTCCATGAGAGGAAGAAATATATGGGAGTCTTGTTCAGGAGGCTGTAGTTAGAAACTGCTGGTAAAATGCTGGTAATACTGACATTATTTTAGACAAAATGGAAGAATATAGAATTCGGATCCTAGCTGACTAGAGCAGAGTTGTGTGTTCTTTTAACGTGGAAGTCTGGTGGTGTGTGTACCAGAGCAGGCATCCAACAGGAGAGCTGAGGTGTGTGTGTTGCTGATGTTGTTGCTGACGCTGCAGGTGAGTCTTCCAGTCACATCCCCACTGAACAGGAGAGTCTGGTTATCTGCACTGAGATCAGCATCAGCTTCACTCAGAGGCCTCCCGTCCAGGTACCAGCTATACTGAGGACTGTCTCCATTGGAGGAGCACCTCAGTCTCCACTCCCCATTGGCTGAGCAGCTGATTGACAGGTCCACATCAGACTCAGGGGCTGGAGGAGAGGAGTAATGTGAGGACAAAAATGTCTTCATGTGTGGAGTTAAACTTGAACCTATAAACCCCCCAACATCATTGCCAAAGATGATTTAACGTCTTAAATGTTCAGAGATGAGTTGAAGTGATTTACCTCTGATGATCAGCTGTATTGTGTGATCTCCCTCTCTCTTCCCTGTTGACTCCTCATAGATCTCCACTCTGTATGTTCCTGCATCTGTCTTCTCTGCAGGGTTAATAATCAGGGTCCCGTTATCAGGAACAAACTGCCACCTCTTACGAAATGATGGGGTTTCGAACTTGTTATAGAACAATGTCTTGGAGCTTTTGGATGTAAAAACATTCTCATCTCCACTGTATAACTTCAGTTCATGCCCACTGGTGTCCTTCATCAGCTGCAGGTACACAGGTCCTCCCAGAGCCCCATAACATGCAGCATCCTGAGTAGCATTGCAGAAGGACTCCAGACCTGCAGGTGAAACAGATGTAGTTTAACTGTAGAGCTGCACTAATGAAGCCTTATCCTCTTAAAGGAACATGCCCTAAACAATTGAGAATGACATTATCTAGCCATTTACCCACACTCCATGGCATCTCATTAACATCCAACACTAGGATCAAACATCTCGGTGTAATTATCAAGGAATTACCAGGACCCCATACTTGACTCACATATAAAACAGATCTCAAAGACATACTTTTTCATCTACGCAATATTGCTCAAATTAGATCTCTACAAGATGCAGAAAAACTAATCCACGCTTTTATGATATCATTTACATTTACATTTAGTCATTTAGCAGACGCTTTTGTCCAAAGCGACGTACAAGGGAGAGAACAGTAGTCAAGGCGGTTGGTCATCAATAATGACCCCAAGGTTTCTTGCTGTTTTGGATGGATCTTGACTAGATTACCGCAATGCTTTCCCTTCCGGATGTAGCAACAACTCAATAAAGAGCCTCAAGCTTATACAGAATGCTGCTGCTCGCACACCTACTAGAACTACAAAATATGAACATAAACTATATCACCTGTACTTGCCTCTCTGCACTGGCTCCCTGTCAAAAGTAGAATTGATTTCAAAGTACTCCTTCTAACATACAAAGCCCTTTACAGCTTATCTCCAAATTACCTCAAGGAATTAGTTGTCCCCTATTGCCCACCAAGATCACATAGTTCCCAGAGTGCAGTAATTACAAGAATATCAAAAAAGCACAATGGGAGGTGAAGCCTTCTATCCTGTAGAATAATCTTCCTGCTTCTATCCGAGATGCAGACACTCTTTCCATATTCAAATCTATACTGAAGACATTTCTCTTTAGTGCATCCCATAGTCATGAATAATGCATCAAAAACCTGTCACCTGTTGCAACATCCTTCACTTCTTCTTGCTAGCCATGTTGTTGTGTTTAGCAGGAGTGTGCTACAGACAGCTTATGTTGTACCATGAAGGAGGGTTGTTACAGATCCCGGGTACAGCATGTGCTGTTTGTTGCGGCTGTTGCCAGCCATTTGGGCACTGTTATGTATCCTGCCACCCTTGCTATCCTAACTCATATTTGCATGCACCATGTCAGCCAACCATAACTAAACCTAACTCATCAAAACTAAAAATGAACAAAATTCCCACACACCTTGCGAGGATTAGAATGTTATCATCCACATAGCCATGTTTGTTTTGGGTGTCCACTAGGAGACCAGGGTTGCTATCCCGGCCTGTTCCACTAACCCTGAGTTCACATCACAATCCAGACAAAGTCCAGACTATTTTCATTCATGGCCCCTCAATGGTGGAAAAAGCTACCAAATTATGGACGCCCCTGCTCATTATCAGAGCAGGGGCGTCCCTCTCTTTTTTCAAGGTCTCTTCTTCTATCAACATCACCATCTTTCTTTCAGCCTCATCATTTAGTTTAAAGTTAAATGTCAAATGTGTGTCACGGGTTGGGAAATGTTTTGGCCTCTAGAGGACCGTTAAGGACTCCTTAAGTGACAAGTGGTATGCTGTTGCTCAATACAAGAGGCAGGTGATCTCTGAAGAAAGAATGAGTTGGAATTTAAAGCAACTAAGATAAGCCAACATACACACACACACACACACACACACACACACACACACAAACTGTAAACCCTCTGTGTCTTGTGTCTGGACCTTACTTATGCAGGAGGGTAGTAGTTGGGTTTCGCTGGTGTTGCTGATGTTGTTTCTGGCTGAGCAGGTGAGATGTCCCTGAATGCCCTCTGGGAGTGTGAAGGTAGATGAACTGAGATCAGTGTTAAGATCAGGACTAGACTCCGGCCTTTCAGTTGAACCGCTGGGAGATGCTTCCGGTGGCCTCAGAGGCCTTCTATCCACAGACCAGCTGTATTGAGGACTGTCCCCATTGGAGGAGCAACTCACCCTCCTCTCCCCATAGGCTGAGCAGATGATTGACAGATTCACAACAGACACAGGATCTGGAAGAGAGGAGGGACTCTAGTGAGGATTGGAATGTTACCATCCACATAGCCATGTTTGTTTTGGGTGTCCACCAGGAGACCAGGGTTCCTATCCCGGCATGTTCCACTAACCCTGAGTTCACTTCACAGTCCAGGCAAAGTCCAGACTCTCCATCTTCAAGGTCTCTTCTTTCATCAACATTTTTTTCAGCCCTATCATTAAGTTTAAAGTTAAATGTCACTGTGTGTCATGAGTTGGGACATTTTTTGGCCTCTGGAGGACCGTTAGGGACACCTTTAAGTCGCTCTTTTGGGCTTACCATATGTCTATTTTTGTTGTCCAAGTGCTTCATACCTGGGCCCCATTCGTCGTATGTGGTTCAATTAAGTCGATCAAATGTCTTATTAGCCAGCATAAATTAACCCGATGATTGAAGTGAGGCTATCTCGATTCCTCAAAGGCTGATCCGCGCTCAAACAATCTCGTTAATTCGAACCAGTCTTCAGTTATCAGGGTAATTGCGCGTGCCTGTCCTACTTGAAAAGGGGGAAGCGTTGATCACCAAAACCATGATTTTCTAACGGTACAATGGCTACTAAACTCAAAGAAAGAGACTCTTTTTTCTCCGCTGGGGAACAGGAGATGATCATGAACGCCTAAGAAGAATACAAGACCATCATCATGGCAAAATCCAACACCGCCAGCGCTGCGAGAATGCGTGAGTGTTGGCGTGAGTGTTGGCAAAATGTATAGGCTAATTTGAAGTGCCTCATTACCATCAATCAATCAGATTATATTTCTTTAAATGTGCCTGCTGGCAGTAGGCTTAATGGAATGAGTCATCGAATTAGATCTTGCTAGCGAAAATAATGATCTCAACCCTTCAAATTCAAAGTCATTTTTTATTGTCACTAGGGTTGCACAATTCCGGGAATATTCGAAGTTGGAAACTTTCCATGGAAATATACGGGAATTGACGAGAATATATGGGAATTAACAGGACATTTTGGGGTTATTTAAACAAATTGTATTGACGTTGTCATATGGCAGACAATGGGCCTCATTCTCGAACATTTTCTTAAGTGTCTTTTTAAATATCTTCTTATGAACTTCGAAAGACCAACCTAAGATAAGATCTCCGCCGGATTCATGAACGCCTGGAAATGTGTTTTTAAACCGCCAAAGTGTTCTTAGCTGTGCACTGATTCTTAAATTGAACGCATGTTCTGGTACACCTGAATTTGCATATATAAACGCCCCGCCAGCTTCTTATAAGAGCATGCAACTATAGCGACGTGTGCAGAATACACAAACTCCACAGGAAACGCGAAAGCAACTTGAGACTGATCACAATCATGTCAAAGCGGAAAGCGAACACCGGTCTGTAATGCCAAGTACTGCTTTTTAAAATACTACTCTCACACGGCCAGCGTGGGTTTTGCTCGAACTTTCCTGGAGCGACTTTCAACATGTAACCATCACGTCTACAACCCGTATGCCTAGTGCATTCTGGGTAATGAAGTTCACTTAATCTGCATATAACAACACACGGTCCAGTAAACGCAGACCTAACTTCATCAGTGCAGGTAGCCTACTGTTGCAGAATATAGATGTGTCCATTCTATTCCACTATGACTATATCCACGCAATTGAGTTTAGTTCTTTATTTATTTATTCACTGCCATTTGCAGTGTTCGTGTAGTGCTTTTATTTATTTTAGGACATCACGATGCCTCGTAGAATCATGACTATAAATGTGAAACGTAATTGTAACTGAGCTAGGCTTGCCTAGTCTTGTATTCAACTACATTTAAGGTTCCCTGTTATAGGCTAACTTTTGCCAAATTCTTTTTTTCAAAATTGTGTCAGATTCTCTCTATTCTTATAATTAGTCCACCTTAATCATTTTCTACAATAATGATATGCTATGGTGTACTAATAACATTGTCATATAATTATGAGTGCTTTGTTATGATGGAATAATGGATCTTGGCGATCTCGAAGAACTCTCTATCTATGAAACGCTAATCTAACTAATATCGCTCCTTGTCAATGGGATCTCTCAGGAAGGGAGCTGCCATTTTTTTTCCGGGGGAGTGGCAAGCTTATCCAGCTCACTTAGATTAGCCTGCGCTGGAGCAGGTTCAAGTTTTTGGATGTGTTGCTATGGTGATTTTGCCAAAGTTGCTTAGTTGAACCGAAAAGGCTGATTTATGTAATCTTATCCTGAAAATTATCCGGGTAACTTGGTTAGCGAGGTACAGGGAACGGGGCCCTGACCTCTCAGCTTTTGTGTCTACTTCCTGCCTTTGTTTGTTTTCCCGCCATTTTCTGCACTCACATGTTCATCAGACTATCACGTGACTTATTATCCTGAGTATTTATACCTAGTCTTTTGGGGATGTCATCTCCAAGTCTTTGTGTTCTACGGACTAGTCACATAGCATGCTGGAGTTACTGTTTGGTCTTGCCTGTAATCCTTGGACTGTTTCCTGACTTGTTTTGTGTTAGATTTCCCTGGAATTGTGTGCCCTATTTTTTTCCTGAGATATATTTCGTTTTTTGTCAGGATCTTCTGAGCTTCCACCGCAGGCAGACAAAACATGCGCGTTAGAGGACCTATACGGAGTAATTAATGGACTTGAGGATGCTCACCCTCAGGAAGTTTCTATTGTTGTTGGAAACTTCAATAGGGCTTATATGAGGAAAGTTCTGCCGCAATACCATCAACATATTAACTTTCCTACCCGGGGTAGCAAATACGGAACAGCTACAAACCCCTCCTTTTTTTTCGGGCAGTTCAACGCTGGAGTGCTGAATCCATTACCACTCTCCAGGACTGCTTTGAAACAACAGCTAGCGGAGGTATTCACCTCCATATTCAACCTCTCCCTATATCAGTCTGCAGTCCCCACCTGCTTCAAGCAGGCCACCATCATCCCCATACGAAAGAAACCTTCCATCACCTGTCTAAATGACTACCACCTTGTAGCACTGACTTCCACCATCATGAATTGGTTCGAGCGGCTGGTCAGAACCCACATCTGCTCTACCCTTCTGAACACCCTAGACCCCTTTCAATTTGCATACCGCCCAAACAGATCTAGGGATGATGCCATCGCCCTGATGGCACACCACCCTCTCCCAGCTGGAAAAGGGTAACACATACTGTATGTGAAGATGCTGTTCGTGGACTACAGCTCAGCATTCAACACTATTGTGCCTGCCAAGCTCGTCCCTAAGCTCAGGAGCCTAGGTCTTAAAACCTCACTGTGCAACTGGATCCTGGACTTCCTGACGAGCGGACGTCAGGTGGTGAGAATGGGCAACTACACCTCCTCTTCACTGACCCTGAGTACCAGGGCCTCTCAGGGCTGCGTACTCAGTCCCCTGCTGTACTTCCTGTACACGCAGGACTGTGTGGCAACACACAGCTCCAACGTCATCCTTAAGTTTGCGGACAACACTACCATCCTGGGTCTCATCTCTAACAACGATGAGACCACTTTTAGAGTTGAGGTAAGGGACTTAGTAACATGGTGCCAAGATAACAACCTGTCTCTCAACGTCTGCAAGACTAAGAAGATGATCGTGGACTTCAGGAAGCTGCAACGGGGGGGGGGTCATGACCCCATACACATCGACGGAGCTGTAGTGGAGAGAGTGTCCGACTTCAAATTCCTCGGTGTGTACATCAAAGATTACCTTACCTGGTCAAGGCGAGCGGACTCGGCGGTCAAAACTGCCCAAAAGCGCCTATACTTCCTATACTAAGTAAAACACTCACAAACTTGTACAGATGCACCATTGAGAGCATCCTCTCAGGCTGCATTATTGCCTGGTATGGAAGCTGCTCTGCTGCTGATTGCAAGGCCCTGCAGAGGGTGGTGAAGACAGTGGAGTTCATCATCGGCTGCCATCTCCGTGCAAGGCATCTACAACACGAGATGCCTTAGAAACAACCCTGGCTGTGGATTTCTCACACTGCTGCCGTCTGGTAGATGTTACCGGAGCATCCGAGCACGGACTACCAGACTTACAAAAAGCTTTTCCCCCCAGGCCATAAGGCTTCTGAACCAGCAACACTGACCCACTGAACAGTCGTCATCACCACGTACATTCTGCTCATACAACTCATACAACTCACTCACCGCACTTACTACATATATATCTATATTATTTAATGTATGATTCCTCACTCTTACATCCTGTAAACTGCTGCTAGCCCTTCATTTGAATTTAAATTGTTGTTACTATGTTATATGTTATTATTTATCTTGTATGCCCATCTACTGCGTTGATGTTGCCTGCCAGGTCACAAGAATTTCACTGCTTTGATGACGCTAAGCTATTTGGTGCATGTGACAAATAAAACACTTTGACTTTGACTTTTGACTTTGACTTTGGATTCATTCTTGAGTTTTTTGACACTATAGCTGCATCAATCCCTGACTCCGGCCTGACACTGGGTGCTTTTTGTGAGTGATAACAGTAATACAACCCTTTCATGCACAAGGCTGAAATTAATTTATTGATAATTTTGTACAGAATAATGTGGATGTCACTCTGGTTACTGAGAGCAAATTAATGTGAAATGTCATGAACAGAATACATTTTGTCCCTCAAATTCACTTCTGGGGCACAGAATGCAGAACAAAATGTTTTCTTCAAACAGACAGATTTGTGTGGCTCATGAAAGGATTTCAATGACATGAAAAAGTATTGTGAAAGCTGTAAAGAGAACAGTTTGTAAATAAAATTTACAAAAAACAATTTCACGTAACAAACGCCCCATACTTAGAGTTCCTAGATCTCTAGCTGTGTTTCACACATGAAGCTAGGTATGCAGGGGAAAACTGCTCAAGCTTTCTCTCTTTACTTACTGCCATTACAGTGAGTCAGATGCTGAGGCAGATTATCAAACTTACTAATGCCTTGCAGAGCAGATGAGGATATTTAATTTCAATCATCAACTGCACTGTGTCCTTTTTGACGCCATACAGATCTTCACTAAACTTCACTGTTTGAATTCAGAATGACAGTGCAAGAGATATTAAATCTAATAACGCATAAGAGGCAAGATGAAGTGATTTACCTTCAATGATCAGCTGTACTGTGTGCTCTCCCACACTCTTCCCTGATGACTCCTCATTGATCACCACTCTGTATGTTCCTGCGTCTCTCCTGTCTGCAGGGTTCATAATCAGGGTCCCGTTACCAGGAACAAACAGCCACCGCTGACAGAATGATGAGGTTTTGTTAGTGAATTTAGTCTCGGATCGTCTGAATTGAAAAATGGCTCCATGTTCATTATGAAAGCTCAGATGATGCCCACTGGCGTTCCTCATCAGCTGCAGATGCACAGGTCCTCCCAGAGCCCCATAACATGTAGCATTCTGAGTAGCATCACAGGTGGAGCCCAGACCTGTGTAAAAAAGAGGCCTTCACAATGAATGACTGTAATACTTAGAGTTTTTATGAGTGAAAATGGTAAATGGTAAATGGTAGAGTTGTCAGATTTAATGCAGTCATTTGGGTGTTGAGATTACCAGGTCTTCTAGTGGTATGTAGTAGTCTAATGTATTGTTGTTTCACTTACTGTACTGGGAAAGAAAATTGTCTGCACACTTTTTTGTACTATAGTATACCACAGAAAACTTAGAGTGGAGTTCTCTTGAGGTATTTAGCCGAATTTCATATTTACTGTATTTTATTTTTTATTACAATATGTACGAGGTGTCATACGTTTTACTTTTCTTTTGCAATGCAACGCTAAACTGTGCAAAAATAGAGGATACAGCAACACATAATGTATGCATTTTGAAATGCTTCAAGTTGCCTGTGTTTTTTTAGTTAATTGTACATTGAGTGATAAAGTAGTTTAATGGGAGAGAGCATATGCTATAATTATGGCAGCACGAGACAGTTCGCATGGAGTGTTTTACTGGTTGTAGTTCATTTTGCACCAAAGGTGCTGAGGTGTGTGTCTGATAAGCCCACTGTGTAAGGAGTTTTGCAAAAGTGTGAAGATTATTGAAAAAAAAATAAAAAAAAATACTAATAACTGCCATACCACACTACAGTAACACATTACACACTCGTCCCAATACTATGTCCACTTTTTCAAAACTCTTCACACAGTGGGCTTTACAGACACACACCTCAGCACACCAGTTAACCTTTGGTGC
>NC_045157.1:10960849-10990998 GCF_900700415.2 Clupea harengus | reverse complement strand
ACATGACATGCAAACTACTCGCATATTAGTGTACCTATTGTGTAGAATTCAAACAAATAAATGTGACTTTGGAACCACTAATAAAAGTTGCTTACATTTGAAAAAAAAAAATATCACAGCAGGTCAGAATCACGTGTCATATTTTCAGAAAGTATCGCATGTGTTATGGCTCAGAATCAGAGCATGTGGTTCTGACCTGCTGTGATATTGTATATACCAACCCCAGCATTCATACCGATGTATCTATCAGTCCTGGCCATGGGCCCCTTTTGACTGCCTTGAGGATATCAAATACTGGAAGGGAAGTAGCTTCCTCAAACTTCATTAAAACAAAACAGAAGTGGTGTTTGGTTCCCCAACCGTTAGTGTTGACGTAAGCAGTGTGCTTGGTCAACTCACACCATACACAAAGCGTGTTGAACACCTTGCTTTTTGACTCTGCTTGAAAATTTGAAGAGCAGATCATTTCTGTGGTTAGTAATTGAGCTTTAACTGCTGTTGGTCCTAAACTATGGAATAGTCTGGTAGTGAGATCTGGTAGTGAGATCTGATACCTGATATTTTTAAATTTGCTACACAAATAAATGTGACTTGACCTGACAAAAGTGTCTGTCTCTAGCCCCAGACTGGGGGGTTAAACCAGCGCTGTGACAAATGTTAGCTTTCATCCTGATTAAAAAATGACACAGCAACCCTGAATCCAAAAATAATCCACTCATCATACTATAAACATACATATATGTATTGTTGAGAAGTCTAAGATACATGTAATTACTTTATTTGCAATTTCATTGCATAAGTTGTATTCCCTTGTGATTTTTCAAACCAAATCTAATACTGACCATTTACCTTTGCTCATTTTCTGGTAGTTTTTCTGAGGCATTTATGACATACAGACATGATTAGCAGAATAGTGTGTGACTGTGGGTGCATAAAAGCTGTTTGAAAAAGTGTGTTAGACTGTGGGAAAGGAACAGTGTGTGACAGATCACATAAGTGTGACTTGTGGTTGGTTGCTAGGCGGCGTTTCTGGGTTGTGGTTACCGTGGTAATGGTACTAAATGCAAAAACTATCCTCCTGTCAGTTGGCCATAACATCTACATGAAACTTTTCTGAAAAATATTCAATAATTTACAAATGTGTTGTTCTATCCAATAATTGTGGCAAGGTGGCTCAGGTGCTTGCACTGCCGCCTCACAGCAAGAAGGTCATGGTTCACTACCCGCATGGGGCGCTGTTGGCTCTGGGGGGCAGGTCCTCCCCAGACCTTCAGTGCTCAGGTGGGCTATCTCCCGGGCCTTTCTGTGTGGAGTTTGCATGTTCTCCCCGTGTTCACAAGAGGTTTCCTCCACTAAGAACCCCAACAGAAAAACATGCAAAAGAACAGAACACTCTCCTGTCTGTCCCTGACCTAGATGGACGGTTCACTTCACTTGGTCCGCGTAATACAGAACTCCTTACAGACACAGACCACATACGGGCATCATATGGAGAGAGAGTGCAGGAGAGAGAGAGAGGGGCGTGTTTGGATGTTGGTAGTCATTTAGCTGGATCAGTACTGTGCTGGTCCTATTGTAAGACTCAGCAATGAAACATGATTCAGACACACACCCACCCTTCATATGGAGAGCAGAGGAGAGAGAGAGAGGCAAGTAGTAATGGCAGATATTGGTGGAGTAATGAGTGCTAAGAAAGGAATGGATTGTGTGCAATGCTGCCCTCAGGTGGCGGTGGTGAAGTACGACAGCATCCATGATCTGGCCAGTGAAGCTGGAGAAAACACAGATGATGCCCCCTACAGGACCAGAGTGTAGAGAGAAAATGACTCAACATATGTGTAAATGCAGACCATGATCCAGAAATATGCAATCATTTATGAATGGGTTTTTCTATCCACAGACACACAACTCCTTCCTTCTGACTTCTCATTTGAACAAATGTACTATGGTTTGTACAAAGTCATGTCAATGGAAATACATACTTTATAATCTGTAAAATACATCATACTTTGTGTGTGTATCTGTCGTGAAACGTCATTTGTAAACCTAATTCTGCATGTGAAGTGTTCTGGTCTGGATTTGTGGATCACCTGATGTGTATGTATGCCCCCCTCCCACCATTCTGGGTTGCAATTTTGTCCTTCTACCACAATATTTCAACAAAGGCATTGAGCATTTGCATTGTTTGTTATTGCTTTTAGACCCTCTAGGATTTTGCACAAATCGAACAAACCCTGCCATGCCAAATGCATAACTAAAATGTTTTCTTTTTTTTTGTTAAGGTTAATCCCAATTCAGCAAATTCAAGTACATTCAAAAGATTTCCCACCATTCTGGGTTGCAATTATTACCACAATATTTCAGCAAAAAAAAAAGTATTTGAGCTTTTGCATTATATCTGATTGTATTTAGTCCATCTAGGATTTTGCACAAAACCTCAATACTCAGGCGTCTGTGAAGAGATAGGCCTTGTCTAATTTGGCCAACTTTAATTAAATGCTCAGTCAGCAGTAAACTAATGCGATTCATGATGTAGATACGCAATAATGATAAGCTTATTCTATTCACATAGTGTAGTCTAATTAGACTAAGGCACAAGAAGAAATGCTCTGCAGCATCAGTGCATTTTCTGCAACAGATCTAATTTGCTTTCTTGGCTGCGACAGAATGCAAAGATTGAATTCAGGTTGGCCCAGGTGTTCAAATGAATCTGCATAAACATACGAGATGTGTTCAAAAAGTTCCATGACTGCAAATATAAAAAGCAAAAACAGTATTGGATTTAAATTTGGCGTAGTCACCCAAATGTAAGCAGAGGTTTGTGTGTGGAGTAGGCCTGCACCCTGCCCCCTACTGGTTCTGTAATGTTGTTGAACATTCATTGTCTGTGTCAAGACGTCCATGACAATCAGTCACTATTTCACTATTTTATCCTCTGCCTCCTTTGTCTTCAGTTCAGCTCTAATAATACCATTTGGGGAAGTCCTTTGCTCTTTCTAAGGCCTTTTTTAAGGTAGTCATGCCTTGATATTTTTGTATATTTCCCCTAACTAAAAACATTGTGGCAAAAGTGGCATGTATGATTATATTCTAGAAGACCTCAGCAATAATAACATGAGAGACATAGATTTAAATCAAATCTAACAATACCCTTACAAAAGCTCCATATTACCCACAGTGAAGCGTGGACTTCTAAGGGTTAACCTCTCCCAGAGGACAAGCTCCCTCAACTGCTCTCATCTTCCCACCACAGACCTAGATCACACCCACACCCACACCCACACATGCACACACAATACACCCACAAAGCTGTCTCATCATGACTGACTGGTATTACAAAAAACAGACTTTCAAAACCAAACTTAGGTATTTCAACTTAAGTTGAAACATGCCATACCAATAACCTCCTCATGATGGCAGCACATATGCAGGCATCATCATTACCTCTGTCTGTACACAGGAAAATACTACCAGGCCAATTTTCATGAAACTTGGTGGGAATGTGTAGCATGGGTAAAGATTCGAGCGGACCCGAATCACTGGGCAGTTCCACATATTTAGTTTAATTTCGCTAAAGGTGTGAGATTGGGCTTGGCGGAGGTCTGCGCTGTCTGAGTGCCCTTCTAGTCAACAGCAAAGAGCTTCTGGACTCACGTGTCACATAAGCACAATTTTATTGGTAAACAAAATGGAAAAACATCCACACAAGGCTGCGGAAATGAGAAACACAGAAACACTTTCACAACATCTTACACACGTTTGTTTGTGTGTGTGTGTGTATGTGTGTGTGTGTGTGTGTGTGTGTGTGTGTGTGTGTCTGTGTGTGTGTTTCTGTGTGTGTGTGTCCGTGTGAGTGAGACAGAGAAAGAGAGAGAGAGAGTGAGTGTGTGCATAGTCTACACTAGGGTAGAAGGGTGAAAGGGTAAATAAACCAGAAACCAGTTTCTCTGATGTGCTCCAGTCAGGAATCAGGAGAGAATTTCTTCATCTCTAATATGTGCTTGCTTTTGAAAGTGTCTCCTTATTTATTGTGTTTGAAATGATATCTTTAAATCTGGGAGTGATCTGGTACTGGACACCCTCTGAGCCAATGGGGAGTCACTGCATCTGCACCTCTTCTGGTGTCCTCCTCCTCCTGCGGCTCATCGAGGTCGGAGTGAGCTCCACTTCCTGGTCCTTACGCTCATCTGAGGGAGAGAAGAAACACCAGTGTCTATCTGTGCACACCTGAACACATACAACACATAGGAATGAGAGGAGTAACGGTGGAGGAAACTCTGGGAAAAGTATTTTCGTTTATCGAGAAGCCTCAGTGGCCGTCATACCTCACTCATTGCACAAGGGAGCTAACACTCTAAAAGCTCAAACTATTGACTACTCTAGGGGCCAAACACTCTAAAAGCTCAAACTACTGACTACTCTAGGGGGCAAATACTCTAAAAGCTCAAACTACTGACAACTAGGGGGCAACAGTGTTGTGCAAGTTCACACCTCTCATGAACTAGTTCAAAGTTCAGTTCATACAAGTAAACATGAATAGTTCACGTTCATAGTTCACCATTTAAATTCATAGTTCAGTTCATTTCATAGTTTTAAGATGGGACGAGAGAATGCCAGTTCAGTGGAATCTACTGTAGTACACTGACTACATAAATGCAGCCGACAGCACACTTGAGTATACAGGATAAACAACACAACCTATGGCACCAACATGATCTCATGATTAAGGTCTCTCTGCTAACCTGGTGTGATCTCTTTATTCTAGTGTAGAGATAACAGAAGATGAAGGTGTGTGATGTGTGTATTCTGACCTGGAGTGTGTGTTCTCTTGTTTCTTATGTAGAGGTAATACCCTCCCACCAGCAGTGATGTGAGTATGATGATCTCTGCCAGCCACACACTGATGAACACTGGAGAAATACCTGCAAACAGAAGGTCATGAATACAGTGATGAGAGCCAAGCTTGTAGGTGTCTTCTCTAGATACAGGGGTGAGGAAACAGGGGTGTCTTTGCCCATAGCCACTCACTAGGGCAGGGGGGTAGTAGTGTGACATCATGTGTGGGTGGGGTGGTGTTAGTACAGTAGTTAGGGCTTGATCTTGGCTAGGTCTGATCCACAGTTGTGTTTGGAGTGACATGGCAATCATTTGCTAAGAGCTTCTCCAAAATCAGCTTCAACCCTGAAGAGACCTGGCTTGGAGTGACATGCCCATCATTTGCTAAGAGTTTTAACTAATGAAAGGTTCATATATTTATCCCTCTGCACACAGACATGCAAGCTGTTCTTTTGCTAGAAGAAATATATGGGAGTCTTGTTCAGGGGACTGCAGTCTGAAACTGCCGGTAAAATGCTGGTAATACTGACATTATTTTAGTCAAAGTGGCCTAATATAGAATTCGGAGAGTAGCGGACTAGAGCAGAGTTGTGTGTACCAGAGCAGGAGTCCAGCAGCGGAGCTGAGGTGTGTGTGCTGCTGACGTGGTTCCAGACGCTGCAGGAGAGGGTCCCAAGCACACACCCCCTCATCGAGAGAGTCTGGTTATCTGGACTGAGATCAGCAACAGCTTCACTCAGAGGCCTCCCATCCAGAGACCAGCTGTACTGAGGACTGTCCCCATTGGAGGAGCACCTCACCCTCCTCTCCCCATTGGCTAAGCAGCTGATTGACAGGTCCACATCAGACACAGGGGCTGGAGGAGAGGAGTGATGTGAGGAAAACATTTTCTTCATAGTTATATTTGAATTTATAACCCCCCCAGCATCACTGCCAAAGCCATGTACTGTACAGCTATGCACTGATTATACTGTATAGGCAACAGTTTATAAAGTCATCACAGCCTGAGAAATGGGTTGACTAACATGTTATCTGTGAAAATATGAACTTATAAACCTCTAAACCTCACTGTGATTCAGTGTTTAGGTTCAGTGTGACAAGGATGAAGATTATTTAACTTCTTAAAGGTTCAGAGATGAGATGAAGTGATTTACCTTCGATGATCAGCTGTACTGTGTGCTCTCCCACTTTCTTCTCTCTTAACGCCTCATAGATCTCCACTCTGTATGTTCCTGCATCTTTCCTTTCTGCAGGGTTTATAATCAGGGTCCTGTTATCAGGAACAACCTGCCACCTCTGGAGGAACGATGGGATGTTGAACCTTATCGTGGATGCGCTGAGTGTAAAAATTACTGTATGTTCATTATTAACGATCAGTATATCCCCACTGGTCTTCCTCGCCAGCTGCAGATACGCAGGTCCTCCCAGAGCCCCATAACATGCAGCATTCTGAGTAGCATCACAGGTGGAGTCCAGACCTGCAGGTGAAACAGATGTAGTTTAACTGTAGAGCAGCACTAATGAAGCCTTATCCTCATAAAGGCCTATGTGGTGGTGTTCCTGCTGTTCCTATGGCCTTAGGTCAGCAGGAACCGAGATGGTGCAGCAGGTGAAATAGACTCCAGTGTCCATACCTTTGTGGTGTCAGATATGTCAATCCGGTTATTCTCAACAGCACAAGGCGGCGCCAAACTCAAAACAAAAACTCACACGCCAATCCTGCCTTCCAACTTTTCACTTGTGATGACATCAAATTACTATTGACTTCACCCTGAATACGTAAATCAAATCTTCTACCTTAATCAGCACCCCCAAGTGATTTATAATTACACTGATGAAAAACAACCAAAGATGTTAAATGCCTCCACCAGCCCACATACCCCTTCCTGACCACCCCAGTCAAGAGAGCATATCAGGGTCATAAGCTGTGTGCGCTGATGAACTAAAGTAGCAGGTGCTGCTGTTGTCCTTATACCTGTACTGTAGATTATTTGCTACTCATGTTCAGGGTTGAATCTTAAAGGGACATTTCAAAATGGAACTTCACTACGGTCAGAAATACTGAACTTCAATTTAGAGCTTAAACTAGGAAAAACATAGACACAAATGTGTATGTTTCTGATGATATAAAATATGTCACACACACACACACACACACATAATGAAGCCCAGTGTTGGTGAGGTAGTGTGTGTTACGAACGCACGCATGCATGCACACACACACACATGCTCACTCACACGTGCACACACATGGATGTGTGATATCTGCCCTAGCCCAGCCCTGACTCTTGACCTGCTGTGGTTTAAATCTCACAGTCCCCTCTCACGAGGCTTCTGCTTTTAGCGTTTCTTTCTTATTTGTGGTCACAGGGGATCAAACTTGTGAGCTTGTTTCTGATGACTATCATAGTTTCTGATTGATGTGAGCAGCCTTTGGTGGTAAATCAGGTGGTGGTTAACTACTGAAACAGAGCAGTATGGTGGATCACATACTCAGACAGAGCACTATCCCAGATAGAAAATTCTGGAATAGTTTTGGACTCTGACCCGACAGATATGTGTGATAGCGGATCCGGAGGCTGACTCTTGTCCGCATCTGGCAATAATCCGGCCCACATCTGGCATTAATCCGGCCCACATCTGGCATTAACCCGGCCCAGATCTGGAATTAATCCTACTGCACAGATCTGGCCCTAATGCAGCGGTTTCATCTGCTCTCAGGTGTTCTTTACCTGTGTTAGATATTGGTAGGTTTCACATACGTTTAGATGGCCATGGTCAGCTAGACCCCACTGCCTGGCATTCACACCTTTTCATCTAACATCCTGCCACCCCCCATTACACGCCCCCACTTTATGCTTTACACCTATTTACACTTTAGATCTCCCAAAAGCTTCCTCCCCAGACGAACACCTGTGAGTAATCTTTTACGCCATTAATTCTGTAGTCCTATAAGAGCTACAGAATTATGTTACCATTCAGAAGATGGCGGGCGAGAGAAGACCGCGAAGAAGACGACGGAAGACAACACAGAAGAGTATTCTCGTGACTTGTGACTGTACGATCCGAGGTTACTGTGTTGAAAACCTTGTTGAAAAAAACTGATTCTTTTGCATTCACTCTTACTCACTATCATCTAACTTAAACCAAGGAAACAACTTTGGCGTTTCATTAAAGACTCACCAGAAACGGCAGACTCTTTCACCTGTTTACTTTTACAAGCCATACATTACTCAACTAAAGCTGTACTTAAGTCAAACACAACACACATCTCACAACACAACACATATCCAGCCAAATGCTTTGATGTAATTCTAAAGCTGCTTACCTTTGGAGGCTCCAGCCAGCAGTAAGAGCAGAAGAACAGCCTGCATGTCTGTGTGCAGAGGGATAGAGGTGCAGTAGGAGATGCTACTGAGGTGATGTGGGATGAGTCTACTGCTGTATGATCCTTTGTTTCCACACACTGATATCTGAGGTCCAGTAAGTGAAACTGCAGAGATGATGTGAGATGAGTTCACTGCTGTAGGAGCCTCTGTCACACTGCTGTATCAAGTCAAGTCAGCCTTTATGGTCATTTGTGTATATGCATGTGTAACATGTGTGTGCGTATTTATGTCTGACTCATGTAGAAGTGGATTCACAAGAGAAGTAAAGTAGGAATCAATTCTGACAGACACAAGCCCCAGGCTTCCCTTTTGGTTAGTTAGTGCATTAAAATGTGGATGAATTGAATACATATTTTACTTGTATTTGTTTAACCCAGGGGTCAGCGCACGAAAGGGTGCTGACAGCATATGAAAAGCTCCTGATCAGATCCTCTCCAGTCTCTATCTGTCCACACCTAAAGACATGGCTGGGGCATGAGTGGGGTAACGGTGGAAGAAAACTCTGCTTTACATTGTGGAGTTCTTTGCCTTCGCCTCATCCACTGTTCATCAGGACACTTCAGTGGTCATTATCTCTTACTGACAGCACAAAGGAGCTACTGCATACAGATCTGACTGCTGACTGCGGATCCGACACAGATGTGTGATATTGGTCCCGGCCCACCTTCCTGCTCTCTGAGAAATGACTCCCTTACGCAGCAGCATGTGTGAGTCCCAGAGAGAGGCTGACTCTGGCCCACATCTGGCATTAATCCGGCACACATCTTGCCCTACTGCACAGATCTGGTTCTAATGCAGCAGAGTCATCTGTGTCTGTGTGTGTGTGTGTGTATGAGAGAGAGAGAAAGAGATAGAGAGTTTGCGGCTCTAAGAGACTTCCAGAGATTGCAGCTTCCCTCAGCAACTCACACCACTGGATGTGTACTCTGTCTGTCTCACTGAGACCTGAACCGTTAGCATCAGCGTTTCAGTCATTAGAGCCTTCATCAGAGCAAGTCAAAATGGCTGCCTTTGGGCTGTTTCTTCTAGATGTTAACAAGTAGTCACATGACTAGTATGGACAGGTAAGTAGTCACATGATTAATGCAGACAGGTAAAGTCACATGACAGACCATGCTCTCAAGGTAGAGGAAAGTACACATCCAAACACACACACACACTATCAGACTCTCAGACTAATCCTGTATGTACCAGTTTGCCCTGATGTAAGTCACTTTGGACAAAAGCGTCTGCCAAAGACCTAGGAACTATGAAAAGATGAAGAAGTGTTCTCTCTCATGTGCACAATGTGTGTTTCTTTTGAGCAACACAACACCCAGGACCAACACTAAACATGAGAGAAAAATAAGATTGTGTGTGTGTGAAGAGAAGTGTAGGTGTGTCTGTCAAAGAGAAACACACCAGAAACGATAATTAAAATACATAACTCCAGCATGTTTTATTGTACATTACACATTACAAACCTCAATCAATTATCAATAATCAATCAAGTGTCAATTAGACAAAATAACAATCGGAATATTAAACAAACAGCAAGAAATAGCAATCCATTTATTTAAAAAGAATGACATTTTAGCATAGAGTCATCTCTGAATGGCATCAGTCTAATGAGCTATAATGCTAAAGAAATTAGAAAGCTGACTTTTCTTCCCAAAGCAACAAAGCCTGGTTGTGTCTGTGCTTTCAGTCCTCAAACAGTCCAGCTCTTTACCCTTCAGCAGACACGTAACCCTCAGGGTGTTACACCACACAGCACTACTCTTCAGCAGACACGTAACTCTGAGGGTGTGACACCACACAGCACTACTCTTCAGCAGACACGTAACCCTCAGGGTGTTACACCACACAGCACTACTCTTCAGCAGACTCGTGACCCTCAGGGTGTTTACAGCCATTAGAGGTCTAGTCCAAGTGAGGAGACATGACCACCAGCATTTCTTATTGCTTTATTTTTATCCAGAATTTTACTTAGAAAGTGAAGGTTGGAGATGGGTCTAAAATTGTTAAGGACTAAAGAGTCTAAATTACTTTTCTTCAGGAGGGGTCTCACCATGGCAGTTATAAGTTAAAGATGGTTTTGAAAAATGTGGTGGGAATAGGATCGGGACGGCATGTAGCCGACTTCAACTGTGACACTACTTTCCTCAGCATTTCTGTATCAGCCAGTGCAAAAGAGCTCATACTGTTACAAGACATTTGGTATGTTCTGAGTAATACTCGTCCTGAGGTTCGTCATCTTATATCTGAAGCATGCTGCAATTTCCTCGGATTTGGAGGTGGAAAACAGACTATCATCTACTTTGGGTGCAGGGTTTCGATCGTTGAAAAGAGCACCCTAGAATTGTTAGAATATATACACATCAAATTCGAGAAATGATCCTTCCTAGCATTCCTTATTGCTTTATTAAATAATGAAAGATGTTCCTTAAAAATATCATGATAGACCTGTAGCTTGGTCTTTCTCCATGTACGCTCAGACTTTCTGCACGATCTCTGAAGTTGATTTATTTCCCCATTTCTCCATGGAGCTTTTTGTTTGACTAAAACCTTTTTCAGTTTCATAGGTGCTTCAGAGTCCAGGGCTGTCCTTAATTTGGTGTTGAGAGTAATTACTAGATAATTATCACACGATGGCCCTGCCTCTGGGATTGTTGTTGGGGATGTTCATTATCATTTTGAAATTCTCAGCTGTTGCAGAGATAAGATAACATTTCTTGACAAAACATTCAGTACTATTAACTTTACTGTACCAATGCTGTAAAGAAAATACAAAAGTGGTCAGAAAGGGCAAGACAGGTGCATGCACACACACACACACACACACACACATAGGTCACTGTGCATGTGAGCATTCCAGTGTTAATTTCGTTGACGAAAACTATGACGAAAAATATTCGTTAACGACCTTTTTCCCGTGACTAAGACGAGACTAAGACGTGACGAAAACGGATCTTTATAAATAAAAACTATGACTAAATCTATTTTAACTTTTGTTGACGAGACGAGACGAGACGAGAATGTTGGTGGTTGACTAAGTCACAATTGTTTTTTTTTTCTAAACTTGTGTGCACATCATTGGTTGAATGTTGCCCGGTCCTGTATCTATCCCTCCTCCACTCCCTGAGATGGCCAGACATGAAAGTGACGCCCTATGGCTTAACGTTATGATGGCTGAAGTTCAAGCACTCGGTACTAGAAGACAAATAAGAATAGATATCTGGACAGTCTTAAATTATAACTTGACAGAAAATAAAACACAATGCACCGCAATAACCGGAGAGAAACCGTGTGGCTTCAAAATAGATGGGAAGAACACAACAAGAGGCACCTGAAAGCGCACAAGACAACCCTGCCATTTATGCCAAGGTAAATTAGCTAGTAACTGTCAATGATAATTAGCTAATGTTAACTAGTTATTCGAATATATTAGCCAACGTTAAGTTAACTTCAAAGGGGCAGTCGAGTGTATAGGTTGTGTCAGCTTGGATAACTAGCTAGTCATTTTCGATTGAAACCTCCCGTTTGGCTTGGCAAATGAGTTCCAAAACTTTTAGCTAGCTAACGTTGGCTAACTATGAGGTAGCATAGCTAAGTTATACTAGCTATCGATAACTAGCTAGTAAACACATTGCAGAATGGACTATAGGACAGGCCACGCATGACATTAATCAAGAAAAAATAAATTAATATGTGATTGGTTTACATATCCTTGTCTATTTATGCAATTGTTATTAGCACTACTTTCAACTCTCAAACTATCCGTCTAGCTAAATACTGTATGTTGGTTATCAGATTGCACAGCAATTCATATGGAGGATATGTGGTTGATTTAACTAAGGCCAGGTAGGCATAGTAGTTGTATTGTGTTATCAGATCATTTGAATCTTCAAAATCTAGACTTGATATTCTCTTATATTTTAATGATAATACTGTTAATTAAGTATTGCATTAAAATTATTATTTACATTGAATTCATTGGAATTCAGCTATAGGCATAGGAGATCTGTATCTTAGAGACTAATTGCATCCACAGTTTACGTACTGCAAGCTTGACTATTATGCAGTTGTAGACACAACACAAGGGGTCCCCAGGCCTGAGAAGGGATGGAAAGGAGTTTAATCTGACTATAAGATGGACTTAATTTTTAGTTTAATGTGACTAAAACTAGACTAAAATGTAATGAGACTTCGTCGACTAAAACTAGACTAAAATGTTCTGAGTTTTCGTCGACGAAAACTAGACTAAAACTAAGCAGGATAAAAATGACTAAAAGTGACTAAAACTAATATGCATTTTCGTCTAAAGACTAAGACTAAGACTAAATCTAAAATAGCTGCCAAAATTAACACTGGAGCATTCACACTGTCACACATACACACTGTCACACATACACACTGTCTGCCTGCTGTCGGTCAGGGTGGTGTGTGAACTCTCACTTCCCCGTACTCAACCGACTCCGCTGGCCTGTGACTCTCAGTTGGGCCCCGTCGCTTACTGAAGACAGACACCTCAGCATACTCCGAGTCATACGCCTCAGCTGGGGATAGAGGGAAGGAGGGAGAGAAAGAGATTTATAATGATTCCTGAATGTGAATCACAGACAATGATGCACCATGACAGTAATTGTTTGTAAAATGACTGAATTAGGTGCAGGTGTATACAAGTGAATTATCATGCAGTCATAATGCCTGACAGCATTAGATAATATTAGCTACTCTTGTTCCTGTATGATGGAAGGGATTCTGGCATGATGAATGCACTAATATCATGATAACATATTTATCAAGTATTGTTCATCCCTGCGTAGAGCCATGATGACATATTTATAAAGTATTTACCAATTAAATAATAACGGGATATGCTGCCCACAAACAGAGTAACTTTGCACAGTTTTCAAAATACATTTAATTTAATTTCGGAAATGAATGGATCTTATCGGTTGTTTGTGAATACGGGTCCGGAACTATGGGCTACTTATCCCAAAAACTGAACACTCTCACTTAGGTCATGATACTGACACTAACGTCTCAGGCCTGCTTCTCGACACAAAAAATTATTAAAGGAGAATGAACTGCATTCATATAGCGCTGTTCTGCTCATAGAGCCCTCAAAGCGCTTAACAGATGAATGCCTCAGACATCTACCCATTCATACACCGATGGCAGAGGCTACTTTCTAAGTTGCCAACCTGCACATCAGGAGCGGTTGGGGTTCAGTGTCTTGCTCAACAACACTTTGACACTTGGTGAGAAGGAGTCGGGATCGAAATAGCAATTTTCCGATTGCTAAATGACTCCTCTACCTCCTGAACCACTATCGCCCTGAAAAAAGAGCTCACAACGTTTCTGTTAATCTTTGTTGCAGTATCTAATTTCCCTCTCTCCAAGTTTGACCAGCCGTCACTTATGTAGTTAGTCTGCACACCATGGACATCTGTCCCAAACAGCAGCTAACCAGTCTAACATGTTCTCACTCTGCTGATACATTGACATTACTGAACCAGTTACAATGCTCCTCATGGCAATGGTCTGTTTTGTATTTTATATAGATCCGTAGTGAGACAATGCAACACAGCACAGAATACACTGAAATACACTGAAATTCTGTTATATTATATTATACACATGTCTGTGTGTGTGGTGTGTGTGTGTGTGGTGTGTGTGTGTGTGTGTGTGTGTGTGTGTGTGTGTGTGGGTGTGTGAGTTTGTGCGTGTGTGTGTGAGTGTGTGTGTGTGTGTGTGTGTGTGTGTGTTTGTGTGTGTGAATGTGTGTGTGGTGTCTGTAAGTGAATAAAGTCCCCCTTTCAGAGACTCACCTGCTGGTGGCTTCCTGCTGTTATGCCTGCTTCTCCTATTTGCCATGGCAACACCAGAATACACCACATCCTGTGTTTCCACTCTTGTACCTGATGACCATACAGACACAAAGCAGATGTAATTATGAAGCAGGTGCAGGGGGTGTGTGTGTGCTGATATGTGTGATCTGACCTTGAATGTCTGATCTTCGTCCTCTGCCGTTGCTAGCAGTGGTCACCTGGACATACACCAAATCCTCAGGCTCTTTCTTTTCACTCACTGCAAACACAAATACAGGCACACCTTCAGGCTTCCATTGGGAATTTCACTTGACAATTTGTGAGTGTGTGTGTGTGTGTGTGTGTGTGTGTGCATGTGCGTGTGCCCATGTGTGTGTGTGTGTGTGCGTGTGTGTGCGCGTGTGTGTGTGTGTGCGTGTGTATGTATGTGCATGATATAAGTGCATTTGTTTGTGTCTGCATGCAGCAAGAGTGATAGCACAGGCTTTCTAACCTGGAGTGTGTGTATTCCTCTTTTTCCTTCTGATGTAGAACATCCCCACAGCGACACACAGACACACAGTCAGGGATAATAACACAGAAATAGCTATATCTAAAAGAGAAAAAAAAACACACACACATAACATACACTATTATAAGAAGGCTCACCTACTGTATTTAAGCAATAAGGTACGAGAGGCAGTACTGTATCGTCAATAATGTACTGTTCAAGGGTGTTGTTAGGCCCGACGCAAAGCGGAGGGCCGGCAAACCCTTGCACAGTACATTATTGACGATACAGTACTGCCTCGAGTACCTTATTGCTTTTATAATACGGCTGCCAGCAACATTATAAATAGTAACTAAATAGTAAGCACAAAATAGTTGTAATAGCCACCAAACGTTGTGTATCGCATTTCAGTAGCCTAGACTCTATAGAAAATAGTCCCCGAATGTGTGGCTGTTGCTATGCAACAGACAAACAGCATTGGGAACATCACGTTTGTTAGCCTATACTCTTCTGAGCAAGCTAAAGTGGTAATAGCTAGCGACCTGTTTACGGTCACAACCCACAGAAAGTTAAAACTGCCCGGCATATGTTGTGCTGATGGATGCGACAACAGTCGCCAGAGAAAACCTAGATATACAATCGTGAATAATTGCTGTGTCTTATTAGAGCTAAACTCTCCTGAGCAAGCTAGAGTGCTAATAACTAGCGAGCTGTTTAGCCCTTTGGGATTTGGCTACAACTCGTTAGCCCATATTGGCACTCTTGCTTGCTCAGGAACAGTTAGCTTTGATCAGATCCAGGATACATGTCCTGTGATCTCATACATATTGTTTTTGTCTCCAAATGCCATATCTTGGTGTCGTTCACCCATCCTGCAACTGCATATTGAAAGGCATCTCTACTCTTGAAATCTCCGGTTTATGTACAAGATAAATGTAAATGATGGGGGCAGATGCTTTGCAAAAACACAGAGGAATTGCTTATCGCTAACGGCTAGTAGCATGCTAACCTTTGATAGGTGGCAATATACCGCGCAAATCCTCTTAGACGTATTTTTCAGTTACAATAATGGGGGTTTTATATTGTACAGTGTCTATTTCTCGGTAACTTTCAAAAAATCTAAGCAAAAAAAAGTAAAACTTAAAACTTTTAGGTACAAATACGATGATCTACGGAGATTTGGTCCGCCATTTTTTTTCTAACTAAGGTAGTATATTTTGAGTGCGCACTGATATGGAACGCTCAGGTAAATGTAAACAGCTGTACAGTACATTATGGCTCAATACAGTACACCCCGTGACCTCCTTTCAACCAATCAGAATGCTTGATTTCATCTACCCGTATTATAAGATGTGTTATTAACCACCTCCAGTGAACATGAAAATAATGATCGTGACCGTAACAGCACACTCAGATCACTGACTTACCCGTCACTGAGGGACCTGGGTGGGTCGAGGGAAGAGTCGTGTTAGTCTGGTTAGTTGGTGTGACAGACACAGTGGAGGTACCTGAAACACGTTATATGTTAAACATGTTATAACAGATGCAGTGGAGGAGGCTCTATGTGACTGGAATACATCCTCCATCAGAGGGCATAAACATATCATAAACATGTTATAACAGATGGCAACACTGTCATAAGCCTTTCTAACACATGGTAGAGGATAGATGATTCATATATAACAGTGGAAGATATAACAGTTTATTAGTATATAATCCAGTGCCATGTTAGTGTGACGTCCACAAAAGTGTAATCTTTGTGTTTTTCATAATTGTGTTTTATTTTGATAATACTGCTTTCATCGATTTTATTAGGGTATTTTATTTTGACAGAGAATAAACTTGCTCCATGCCAGCTGGGCGGAGTCTTGGAGTGATCTCCAGAACGTTCTTGGTAACGGTGAACTGAAGTTCAATAAAGAAACTGCGGAGAACGCAAAAGTTGAGAAGCTGTTGCCCTGCCTCTTCAATAATTTTGCTGAAATTTCAGAATATTATCTGTCAGCTAGGTGCCCTTGCTGCGGTACCTGTTACAGATGTTTGGTGGCCAGTACGGGTAGCGGCAACAAATACGCAGGCTACAAGCACCTTCAGAATCAACTGTTTAAAGCAGCGCGGGTTTTTCCCTTATCGACTGACGACGGAGAGACGTCCTGCTTTATCCAACCGTCAACCTAGATGGACAGACCCTGCATTCGCCATACTGAGCACCTGTGAGGAATGGAAAGCTGAGACTGTGCTGCACACGCTGAACAACACTGAGAGTTGAGGGTGAACGAGATTCCTGGAAGAGAGATCAACCGTGAGGAAGAGGGAAAAGTAGTCATGGCGGACGGTGAGAGAAAACGTTTGGTGTGGAGCATCAAGAAGAGTCTACTCACTCTGACAGCTGATGAACTTTTCCAATTGGCTACGCACGTTGGTCCTGCACCGGAGAAGGATTCATCCACGCTTCAGGTTGGAGATGAAGACGGTTGCTTTGAGTACATTCTAGCTTTCATGAACAGTGAGACGTTGGTAGAGTCTGAGGATTCAGGTATGGCTGTGTTTTTAGACCTTAATGATACTGTGAATAATGTAATTCAGAGTCGTGTTGCTCAAGCTAAAACAGATGTTGAGGGTGTTGTGCACGATGTGTTATCCAACCCAGTGCTTAATGAGAATGTGACGACAGGTTTGACAAATACATATATTGATAGCATAGCAACCAGTGCTACTAATGCTAACGCAACCCCAACCACCACAGTTAGCCTAGCTAACGCTTCACCAGTCACTAATACAATTCCCCCCACAACACATACTGATGTCAAAACTACACATAACACAGATACAGAGTTACAGAAAATGCTTTCTAGCTATGCTGATCTTAGCAACAAAGTCCTGCAGTACATTAACAACCCCAAACCACCCCCCACATTAACACTTCCACCACCACAATCTACACCCCAACCTAACAACAGTAATAACACAACAGAACAACACTCACATGCAACTTATGACAGAGTGGTTCCCCTCCGAGATCTTTCACTACTCCGGCGGGAGTTCAAGATTCAAGGCGGACAAATTGGTGATCAGAACTCAGACATAAGCTACAACAACATATGCAGACAAATTGATGAAGGAGTTAAAGAACGATTCAGTGAGGCTGAAGTACTGAGAAGTGTTCTCAAAGTCATCAAATCAGGAAATTTCAAGGACATGTTAATGCACAAGGATGATTTAACCTTAGCTGAGCTCAAAGGCTTCCTGCAGTCTCATTTAGGTGTGCGAAGTAACACAGAACTATTCCAAGAGCTCACGTGCACCAAACAAAATGACAATGAAACGCCACAACAGTTCCTATACCGTGTCATAGGCCTCAAACAAAAGATCCTGTTCGCTTCTAAATATGCTGACACAGAAGTGAAATACAATGCAAACACAGTCCAAGACATTTTCCTACACACAATATACCAGGGCCTCGGCCATAAACATGATGACATACGTCGAGAACTTAAACCACTGCTCTCAGACAGCAATGCGTCTGATGAGATGATCCTAAAACAATTGATGAAGATAACAAACACTGAGGATGAGAGACAGAGACGTCTAGGCGCAAATGCGCGACAAAAACACATAAATGTGCATAGCACACAGCTTGACGTTGCAGCAGCTGCACAAGACAGTAGTGTGAGGAAAGATTTTTCAAATAAAAAGCCCATGGCTGATGCACTCCAACAATTAACTGAGAAAGTGGAGAAGTTGATGAACAAAGTTGAACGAATGCAGCAGCCGTTGCAGGCCCAAAAGTCAGAATCCTGCCACCACTGCCACGTTAAGGTAGACCAAAAGAGAAGCCAATCATACAGCTGTGCTAAATGCCTTGAACTGAACCGCCCAGGTTGCACTCACTGTTTTTACTGTGGCGAAGATGGCCACAGAGCAGTAGGCTGCCTGAAGAAGCCTAAGCGTCAGGAAAACTGAAGCCGGTCTCTGCCACGAGACAAGCAGTGACCGGGTTTCACGTTCAGTCTCAACCACGCCTACACCATACTGCTGCGCCTGACACACAGAGTTTTGAGAATTGTAAATCTCAGCCAGTTCAAGTGGATAAAAAACAAACAGACCACAAAGGACAAATACCTCCTCAATCCCCACTTTCCTTACCCACCCAAATGAGTAGGCGTCTGGCCAAGTTCGTGGGAGCCAAAGCTCTTGTGCGATGTAACCTAAGTGGCTTGACAGTCAATGCCTTACTAGACACAGGAGCTCAAGTGAGCATGATTGACAGACGCTGGAAGGAGAAATATTTACCAGGCGCGTCAGCTAGGCCCCTCAGCTAAATATTTGATGACAAGGAAGAGTTAGAGGTTCATGCAGTTAATGGAGACATTCTCCCTTTTGATGGCTGGATGCTTATCACAGTAAACCTGTGTGGAAATGACCACTTTAGCCAGCCCATTATGGTGCCTTTCCTCATAAGCAGCGTACCGCTTGAGCAGCCGATACTAGGATTCAATGTGCTTGAGGAAGTAGTCCAAAGTCGGCCAGCAGAACTTGCCACAGCGCTTACTACTCTCTTATGTGATGCAATATCAATACCTACAGAGAAGGTTAAGGCGCTAGTGAACTTCATCCAAGCCGGCAGGTCCTCCGTACATCATGGACGACTGAGAACAGGCGCTCATGACACTGTTATCCCAGCTAGACAAGTAGCTTGGGTTAGATGCCAGGTCCCGCCTAGTATAGACCCATCAGATACTCTCCTTCTCTTTGAACCTGATGAAACTAATGCACACCTGACAGAGTTACAGATTGAAGAAGGCCTGTTAGAAATAAAGAATGCCAGGAGACCTTATGTCACAATACCAGTGAAAAATAACATGAAACATTCTGTCACTCTATCAAGGAAGACAGCCCTGGGTAGTGTCCAGACTGTGACAAAGGTGATAGAGACAGATTCACAAGAGAGGCCTAAGCCAAGAACAGTGGTTAGTGTGGCACCAACATCAGCTGCTAAATCTAGTCCAGCCTTGTGGCAGCCTCCTGTGGACCTTAGCCACCTTAGCAGAGAGGAACAAGAGAAAGTCAAAAAGATGCTATGGGAAGAATCAGTTGCTTTTGCTGAAGATAGTCATGATATCGGATGTATTCCTAGCTTGCAAATGTCAATCACACTTAAAGACGACATCCCGGTGCAGAGAGCGTACTCTTCCGTCCCTAAACCATTATTTCAAGAGGTGAAGGAGTATATACAAGATCTGTTGATGAAAGGCTGGATAGTGAAATCAAAATCCCCTTATTCCTCTCCAGTAGTTTGTGTCCGTAAGAAAGATGGCACACTCCGCCTCTGCATAGATTATCGTCTGTTGAATCAGAAGACCATCCCTGATCGACATCCGCTACCTAGGATACAAGACCTGACAGACACGCTTGGTGGCTATTCCTGGTTCAGCATCCTTGACCAAGGCAAGGCCTATCATCAAGGCTTCATAGCCAAGGACTCCAGACATGCCACTGCTTTCATTACTCCCTGGGGGCTGTATGAATGGATAAGGATCCCCTTTGGCCTTTCTAACGCCCCAGCAGCCTTCCAGCGGAGTATGGAGGAGATGTTAGGTCCTCTGCGAGACGACTGCTGTATCCCTTATCTCGATGACGTCCTTTGTTATGCTGAAACATTTGACGCACATGTGGAAGGGGTCCGCAAAGTCCTCCAGGCTCTACAGAAACACGGGGTGAAGCTAAGGCCTGAAAAGTGTGAGCTCTTTCGACAGGAAGTGAGATACGTTGGCCGTCTTGTGTCAGAACAGGGAGTGAGGATCGATCCTAAAGACCTGGAAGCAGTGCGGTCGCTAGCCAGCAGAAAACCACAGACTGTTGGAGATGTGAGGAAGCTCACCGGGTTCCTGGGCTACTACCGTTCCTACATCCAGGACTTTTCACGGATAGCAAAACCCATCTATGAGCTACTTCAAGGCAAATCTGAGCAAACAGCTCCAGTGCATGGTAAAAGCAAAGGCCCACAATTGCCCTCCCGAACACCTGTGGGTTGGGCTGCCAAACACCAACAAGCCCTTGAACAGCTAATCTCACTGCTTGTTAGCCCCCCGATATTAGGGTATCCAGACTTTAACCTACCTTTTGTATTACACACTGATGCATCAGACCAGGGCCTCGGAGCTATCCTATATCAACACCAAGATGGAAAGTTGCGTGTCATTGGATATGGGTCTAGGACGCTAACAGCAGCTGAGCGTAACTATCATCTGCACAGTGGAAAACTGGAGTTCCTTGCCCTGAAGTGGGCTGTGTGTGAAAAATGTAGGGATTACTTGTTTTACGCACCCCACTTTACGATATTCACAGACAACAACCCACTGACCTACGTCATGAGCACAGCAAAACTAAATGCAGTAGGCCATCGGTGGGTTGGGGAACTCTCAGACTTCAGATTCGACATTAAATATAGACCAGGAAAGTCCAATGCGGATGCCGACACGCTGTCACGCCTCCCTTTGGACATTGAGAACTACGCCAAGTCTTGTACGGAAGAGTTTCACACACTCCGCCAGCTGTCAGGTATCAGACACTCGAGAACGTCGCCATACCACCCACAAGGAAATCCTGCTGAGCGGTTCAATCGGACCATTCTCCAGATGTTGAGAACCTTTACTGACAAAGAGAAAGAAAGATGGAAAGACAAAATTCCACAAGTTATACATGCATACAACTGTACCCGGCACGAGTCTACAGGCTTCTCGCCCTTCTTTCTTCTCTATGGCCGCCATCCCCGCCTTCCCATTGATTTGCTGTTCGGTTTAGTGGAAGACAAAGAGCCAGACTCTCCTAAGGGTTATGCAAAGAAATGGGCAAAGCAGATGTCGGAAGCCTATCAGATTGCCAGTGAGAAAAGCAAGCAGGCCAGTGCTAAAGGCAAAGCACTATATGACAAGAAGGCAAGAGGTGTGGTGCTACAGCCTGGCGATAGGGTCCTGGTTAGGAATCTCCGTGAACGTGGCGGGCCAGGAAAGTTAAGATCGTATTGGGAGAAGGCCATCTACATAGTAAAAGAACAGATTTCTGAAAACCCAGTGTATGTAGTTTATTCTGAATCTGGCGACAGGCAAAAGACAAGAACACTACACCGCAACCTGTTATTACTAGTCAATGACCTTCCAATTGAAGAGCCCCCACTCACAGCCCCACCTGTCTCTAGAAAAAGGACACAGAAAGGCCCAAGCCGGACCCGAAGCATCAACACTCAAGAACCACCAGAAGAATCAGATTCTGACTCAGATTCTGATCAGGACTCAAACCGCTGTAGATATTGGCTGGGGGTACCAGCAGAAAGGATTCAGGAGACACCTGATGAAGTCCCCCACCAACGACCTACCACCAGTTCAAGTCGTTCAACCCCAGTACCTTCAAGGGAAGAGAATAGGGTAATAACAGAATACTTACCTGAAACAAACCTGGTTCCTGAAAGAGAGCATATAGAGGAGCCAAGAGTGGATGAACACCCTGCCGCCGTGGCTGAACCGGAAGAGGAAGATGGATATCAGGAGGAACAGTACTATGTCCATCCTGTGCCAGACAACCAGACCGAGGTCAGGAGGTCAAGTCGGGACCGAAGACCTAGACAGATCTTTACATATGAGAACTTTGGTCAGCCCACACTGACAACACGAGCTGCAGTTAACTCAGCAAACACAGACATACACTCACCTGCCCCCTACACACCATCTTCATACCCCTTTGACCCATACTGCACTCCTTATCCCCCAGTTGCATACATGCCTTACACCTTCCCACCACCACCATACATACTACCAGTCCTGGTTGCTTGTTAGATGAAGGGAAAACAAGGCAGGTGTTACTTTCAAGGGAAAGCAGTCCAGAATTATTTCATTTTCTAAGGGTCTTATGTTTCTGAGAACATTTCCTTTTCAAAGCTGTAATAGTGGTTACTGTGCTTATTGTTGGTGTGTGTAGGGATATTTGTTTGGAAATTTGGCCATACAGTTACATTATGATGTAAACACTTCATGATCATTATTATTGATATTTTATAAATGCTTGGTTTGTACTGTAAAGGGAAATTGTATGTGTGTACATTTGGTATTTAAAAGGGACAGGTACAATGTTAAGTATGTTATAGTGAATTTACTCAGTGAGGTTTTTTATGAGACTGTAATATTCTACTTCAGACCATTCTTTTGAAAAATCCTACCTCAGAAAAAAGCATTCTAAGCTAAAGATGCCAAAGCACTTACCTTAAACAATCAATGACTGTTTACACGTACATTGGATAATGTTACTTCTCTCTGTTGTTTGTTTGGATGAGACTCTGTATTGGTCGTGTGTATATTGCATTGCTTGATGGAGTTATATTTCTTAATTAACAGCTCCATCTCCCCTGTACATTATTCTGTCAACCAAAGTAAAAAAATGTCATACATTGAGGAAATGTAAAGTATAGAAAATACAGTTTTGTATCGTTTCCCTAAAGATAAGGTATTTTTCGTCATGTTTAAACCAGAACTATATAACTTTCTAAATGTTGTGTGGAGATAGAAATAATAGAGTTGAGAAAAGTTGAGTGGTAAATGGTGGGACCCATTTATTTTTGCCGGGGAGTGTGTGACGTCCACAAAAGTGTAATCTTTGTGTTTTTCATAATTGTGTTTTATTTTGATAATATTGCTTTCATCGATTTTATTAGGGTATTTTATTTTGACAGAGAATAAACTTGCTCCATGCCAGCTGGGCGGAGTCTTGGAGTGATCTCCAGAACGTTCTTGGTAACGGTGAACTGAAGTTCAATAAAGAAACTGCGGAGAACGCAAAAGTTGAGAAGCTGTTGCCCTGCCTCTTCAATTATTTTGCTGAAATTTCAGAATATTATCTGTCAGCTAGGTGCCCTTGCTGCGGTACCTGTTACATTAGCATCATCATGATTGTTATAACTGCGCGTCAAATGTTGTGATTTAACCTCCTTTGTTCAACCCTGTAATCTCAGATACTGCTGAACACCGCGTGTTTGTATTCTATACTCTCATAACTCATCACTGTTATTATTATGGCATACGGTAATTTGAAGAGAATCTCATGATTTACCTTTGCTATGCCTGATGTCTGTTTAACTGATGTTGTCATGACCACTAAATCACTTAGATGTAAAGTAATGTCCCACTAACTGACCAGAGCAGGCGTCCAGCAGCAGAGTTGAGGTGTTTTTGCTGCTGACGTGGTTTGAGACGCTGCAGGTGAGTTCTCCAGTCACATTCCTACTCAGCAGGAGAGTCTGGATATCTGCACTGAGATCAGCATCAGCTTCACTCAGAGGCCTCCCACCCAGGTACCAGCTGTACTGAGGACTCTCCCCATTGGAGGAGCACCTCAGCCTCCACTCCCCATTGGCTAAGCAGCTGATTGACAGGTCCACATCAGACACAGGGGCTGGAGGAGAGGAATAATGTGAGGACAAAAATGTCTTCATGTGTGGAGTTGTACTTGAACTGATAACCCCCCACACCCCCCAACATCAATGCCTAAGATTATGTAACTTCTTAAAGGTTCAGAGATGAATTTAAGTGATTTACCTTCAATGATCAGCTGTACTGTGTTATCTCCCACACTCTTCCCTGATGACTTTTTAAAGATCTCCAATCTGTATGTTCCTGAATCTCTCCTCTGCAGGGTTTATAATCAGGGTCCCGTTATCAGAAACAAACTGCCACCTCTGAATGAATGATGCGGTGATAAACTCATCATAGAACACTGTCTTGGATCGTCTGAATCTAAAAATGGCTTTATGCTCATTACGAAAGCTCAGTTCATATCCTGTGGTGTCCCTTATCAGCTGCAGATGCACAGGTCCTCCCAGAGCCCCATAACATGTAGCATCCTGAGTAGCATCACAGATGGAGTCCAGACCTGCAGGTGAAACAAATGTAGTTTAACTGTAGACTAAAACATCCTTATCTGAGCAGGAACTGAGATGGTGCAGAGACAAGGGTGACTATCATAGTTGCTGATGCTGTTGTGAGCTAGCAGCAGTGGTTTCATGCCTTCTATGGTAAAAAAAAGGGCCCATTCTGTGGACCAGGTGGTGGTTAACTACTAAAACCGAGCAGTATGGTGGATCACATGCTCAGACATTACCAAGAGAGAACATTCTGGAATAGTTATGGAATCGACCCGACACAGATGTGTGATAGAGGATCCGGACCCCTTTCCTGCTCTCTGAGAAATGACTCCCTTATGCAGAGGAGTTTAATCTTACGCAGCAGCATGCGTGAGTCCCAGAGAGAGACTGACTCTGGCCCACATCTGGCATTAACCCGGCCCACATCTGGCATTAATCCGGCCCACATATGGCCCTAATGCAGCGTCATCTACTCTCAGGTGTGGCTTTATCTTTACCTGTTTACTTTTACAATCTTTAAATTAGTCAACTGAAGCTGAGGTTAGGTCAAACACAACACATCTCTCAACACAACACACATATCCAGCCAAAGGCTTTGATGTAATTCTAAAACTGCTTACCTTTGGAGGCTCCAGCCAGCAGTAAGAGCAGAAGAACAGCCTGCATGTCTGTGTGCAGAGGGATAGAGGTGCAGTAGGAGATGCTACTGAGGTGATGTGGGATGAAGTCAAGTGTCTATGTCAACACTAGATACAGGAGTGAGGAAACTAGTAAGTTTCTCTCTCAGAATCTGTGGTCTGATTTGCTGAAGCTCCTGTTTCGTCTCTGACATCACTCCCTCTTTCTGCACTCTTCACTCCTTCATACTTCCTTTTTTTGTCCTGTTTCATTTATTTTTTTAAGTGTGTGACAAAACTTCAAGCTGAGGCTAAGGGACAGACAGACACACACACACACACACACACACACACACACACACACACACACACACACACACCACACACACACTGACCTTAAAATAAGCACTGTGACATATGTTAGCCTAAATCACTAAACTTTAGTGTATTTTTGTGACTTTTAAACAAATTTAATATGATCCATTTAACTTTGCCTTATTCCTGGTAGTTTATTTATGAGGTATACATGACATACAGACCCTGCCTCCAATGTCTGAGGTTGCGAGTTCGAGTCTGGGACTGATGTTGTCCACACAACGCAGGTGATGCTGTAGTCTCGGATTGGGAGTGAGGTTTAGGGGGGTGAGTGTAGAGGGGTAGAGGTCCAGTAGGAAATTGCCTGCTACCACAGAAAAGGAGTTTACTAAAGTAGGAACTATCTCAGTGTTGACACTGAGGTCTTTCATTTATAAAGTACCAAGTTTGCTGTATCAAGTCAAGGTTGTATCAAGTTTGCTGTATCAAATGAAATGAGCTTTTATGACCAATTACACATGTATGTATCTTAAGTCATTACCCTGTATCTGTGGTTTCATAAGAGAAGGGGCTTTTTCTGTATGTTAAAAATAAACTGGCTTCCTACTTCACTTCCTGCAGTGACAGTAGTGAGAGTTTGTGGTTCTGTGTGATTTTGTTTGAAGTCCTTCTTAGGTTTTAGGCTGTCCATTTCTTTGACACGTTATGTTTGACATGGTCATGCCTTAGAGCTAAAGTGTTTTTGGTTTGTTTATTGTTTGTGAGGGGATGATGTTGACAAATAGGTCATGTATATGACTTATCTCATCACGTCATACTCATTGCTTTGATAATAATCTTGTGAGGTTGTAGGCTAAAACTTGCAGCCTAAGTAATATAGTTTCACAACAACCTAGCTAGCAACAGTAGACAGTGCACTTCTATAAACATGGTCGTCTTAGAATGCTTGAAAAGTGTCCATTTAAAAGCTAACCTTTTGTTTTTTCTTCTATTTTACATCTTAGTTTCATGGTTGCTAAGCAGGAATGTTTGAGAGTTTTTACTCCAGCATTAAATTAGAATAAAGAGATGTCAAGCACGATTGATTGTGGCAGTTGCAACCAACACAATTTATGTAACAGTAGCCAGCGGGTACACTGCTGTGCAGACAGCAAACATGGTAACCTGCGCTCAACTTTCAACTCTACTTATCCCCCCCCCCCCCCTCTACTAAATATATTTATATAGGATCCGGGCTATTTGTTGACACCCATTATTATGTTTAGGATACTTAAACTTGGACTATTTTAATGTTTAATCAGAGACAAGGGTGAATCTATTGAGTGAAACCTTCCTCTCTCCCTTGATGCACATCATTGCAAGACTAAAGCCTGTTTCCTCATTGAACACACACTATCTGCTTAATATTACACTCTGCCTGCTTAATAACACACTCTGCCTGTTAAATAACACATACTTACTGCTTAATAACACCCTCTGCCTGTTAAATAACACATACTAACTGCTTAATAACACACTCTACCTGTTAAATAACACATACTTACTGCTTAATAACACACTCTGCCTGTTAAATAACACATACTAACTGCTTAATAACACACTCTGCCTGTTAAATAACACATATTAACTGATTAATAACACACTCTGCCTGTTAAATAACACATACGTACTGCTTAATAACAAACGGCCCAAGCCTGTTTTCATGCTAGGAGAAATTATGTTAGCTACCAACCTTACGCAAGGTACAGTCCTACACTGGGACGATCCTCAGATAAATGAGGGAGATGTGTTGGCAAGCAGGCCCACACTGAGAAGTTCAAGTTTCAGAGAGAGAGAGAGAGAGAGAGAGAGAGAGTGTAGCAGAGGCAGTGGTTTGCGCAGCTGACTGACTTGGTGTTTGTGTGGTTTTCTTCTTCTTGCAGATGTAGAGCGTCCCTGATGCCACACACACACCCACCAGGATAGCCACGAGAGACACTGAGACAGGAAGAACTATCTCTACAAACATAAACACACAAATAAAGCTGTAAAATGGCCTGAGTGTCTTAACTGAGTTACACAACGCAACACAGATTAGTCAGTGATGAGAACCAGTTGTGGCTAATATAATAAAATATTCATATTTTTTATATTATATTATATTATATTTGTTACAGAGCGCATCGCGTTTGTCACGCCAGATCATGATCATTGACTAAAAGAGCACAGAGTGCTTATGAGAACAAATAATGAACCATTGATTAGGTGATTATGTTGTTCGGGTTGCTTAGAGGTGACACTATGGGTGATTAACACTGGATGGGGTTTCTGAACTTGGAGATGACCTGCCAACATTTGAGTAGCAAAATCCAGGAGATTTCCACGGTGGCGGTGTGTGGGGAGTTTTGAGCATGGATGGCAGAGGCGGGTAAATGTTGGTTTGGAGGGATGTTGTGCATATAAGTATCTATAGACAACGTATTTGTTATGTATTATGTAGTCTTTAGTATATAAATAATGGTTAATTGATTTACGTACATTCAATGGTTAGGGCCGGTGTTTTAAATATGTGCAGCACAGCTCAGTTGGGAGATGTAGCTCACGCGAGCAGACACACGGTGTGATTGCATTGAGAATCAGGGCCTAAAGCTTGTCATGGACATTGTCCCAGTTTATGTTTCCTTTTGATTCAGTGTTTTTTTGTCGTTTTGTTTATGTTCTGAACAAAACCAACCGCTCGGGCACACTCCTTTACAATATTATTTTATATCATACTCAGTGTTCACAGAAGGATGTGCTGAAGTCCCAGTGTTAATTATCTCCACTAGATGACAGCAATGGACAATAAGCACCTTTAAACGTGTCAAGTTTAAACGTTAAACGTGAATGACATGATCAGTAGCCACTACTTGCAGGACTGTGAAAACAACAGGTTTCAGGCCGTTTCTGGGTAATATGAACAGGAATCACGTGTCAGATAAGCACAATTTTATTGGTACACAAAATGGCAAAGCATCCACACAAGACTGCAGGTATGAGAAACACAAAAACACCTTCACAACATCCTACACACACAGTGCAGGGATTCAACAGTTATGAGGCTCTACGAGAGTTCCAGAGATGGCAGCTTCCCTTAGCAAAACACAAATTAATTAGTTGTTCCCTATTGCCCTCTAAGACTGCTCCGTTCCCAGAGTGCAGGCTTCTTTGTAATTCCAAGAATATCAAAAACCACAATAGGAGGCAGAGCCTTCAGCTACCAAGCCCCCCTCCCCTGGAATAATCTCCCTGCCTCCATCCGAGATGCAGACACCCTTTCCATATTCAAATCGAGACTAAAGACACTCCTCTTTAGTGCATCCTATAGCCACAAGTAATTGCGTCAAAAAACCCCATCATCTGTCGGGCCAGCCAGCCAGCCAGCCAGCAAGCCAGCATAACTAAACACATACAAAAAAAACCCAAATCTATAAAACTGGGCTACAGACATCGTGTGTTGTATCGTGAAGGAGGGCCTTTACGGATCCCGGGTACAGCATACAGCGTGTATTGCGGCTGTCACCAGCCAATTAGGCACTGTTGTGTATTCTGCCATCCTAACTCAAATCTGCATGCACCATGTCAGCCAACCATAACTAAACATAACAAAACTAAATGCTAAATAATATTCCCATACACCTACCCAGACAGCCTCTCTCTCTCCCTCTCCTTTCATACCACATTGCTAATGCCTATATTAATACTGATAAAATGGCCATATTGCCTACTGTTAATTGACTACCTAAAAGTATCTCCTTATCTGTCCTTATCCTGATGTGGAAACATTGCTCCTCACCCCCACTACTCCTCCTCATCTGCGCATATGGACAGCCAAACTCTACCAACTCACACTGCTTTTTTTTTCTCTCCTAGTCTATCTTCCCTATAGGACGCTGCTGTAGTCTCTCCACCCGATCTACCTGTAGAAACCCTCGGCCCACATGCACCCATCACCACTGTACTGCCGCACAATTACTCTACCCCATACCCTATGCTGGCATTTATATACAATATATATTATTGCCACCACCGACATGTTTTTCGACATGTTTTTCCTACTCTCCTTACCCCTGTAACAGTAACCCTATGAGCACAATGTATATATCATATGATGTTTGTATATATATATATTATGTACACCTACCAAATGCATGCTGTGTACAACACTTGTTGTTTTCCTTCCCCTTATGCCACAAAACCCTCCCCCCATCCTCCCTTCCTATCTCCTCCCGGCCGACCTTAAGCAGATGTGCTGTGGTTCTGCTTAAGGTTCCTTCCTGACTAACAGGAGGTTTTTCCTTGCCCCTCTTGCCATTGTACTTGCACTAAGGGGGTCCAGGCTCTGGGCTCTGTTAAGCGTCGTGAGACAATTTTATTGTTCTGGCGCTATATAAATAAAATTGAACTGAATTGAATTAATACAAAATGTAGGATAAAGGATATTCAACTGTTTCATTAGCTGTTTGTGTGTGTGTGTGTGTCTGTGTGTCTGTGTGTGTGTGTGTTTTTTACATACACAAAGGTGCTAAAAAGATAAGCTAAAAAATGCAAAAGCTTTTTGGGGAACTGGTGTGTGATGTCACAGCATGTGCTCTGTGAGTTCATGAGGTCTGTACTCTATATGACACCATGTCATATTTACCATTAAAGCCAGTTTCTCTGATGTGCTCCAGTCAAGAATCATTGGGGATTCATCAGACTCTAATATTTTTTTGCTTTCATAAATGTTTCTTAATTGTGTTTGAAATTATTTCTTTA
>NC_045157.1:10948599-10960519 GCF_900700415.2 Clupea harengus | reverse complement strand
TTAGAGAAAGATGTGTGTGTGTGTGTGTGTGTGTGTGTGTGTGTGTGTTTGTGTGTCTGGCAGAGACCAGAAACAACTATTCCAATACATAAACAACAAATACAGACAATAACAAATACAAACAACAAAGTCCTGTTTGAAAGCTGCAGTAACTCAGGAAAATACAGTATACAATACAAATGTATTATTGCACATTAAACATTAGAAACCTCAATCAATAATCAATGACGTACCAATCAGACAATATACCAATATGTATATAACGAATAAAATAGCAATCCATTTAATAAATGACATTTTAGCATTGAGTCATCTCTGAATGATATCAGTCTAAATATATAATGCAAATAAAGAAATAAAAAAGTTCCCAAAGCAACAAAGCCTGGTTGTGTCCGTGCCTTCAGTCCTCAAACTCCCAGCTTTTTACCCTTCAGCAGACACGTAACCCTCAGGGTGTGACACCACCCAGCACTACTCTTCAGCAGACACGCAATCTCTGAGGGTGTTACACCACACAGCACTACTCTTCAGCAGACACGCAATCCCTGAGGGTGTTACACCACACAGCCGTTAGAGGTCTAGTCCAAATGAGGAGACGTGACCAACAGCGCTACTGTTCAGCAGAGTAGCAGTGGTGCGTTCACTACCACACAGCTATGTGGAACCTCACTGGGGGGCAATGACTGTAAAAAAAATTGACAGCTCTGTGTAACCTGAGTGTGTGTCTGCTGCTAGTTTCAGTACAGTAGGAATGGTGCGTTCACTACCACACCGCTCTGTGTAACCTGAGTATGTCTCTGCTGCCAGAACTCAGGAGCACATATGGGGGAAATAAGGATTGTCTCTGTATCTCCACTCTGTTGTTCCCAGCTTAGTGAATGACAAGCAGGAGGCAGGATCACACCAGCAGGGCATCTCAATTCTCATGAACTCCTGTACTGTGTGGTTTGCTTGCATCATAATTTCTTCATGATGGTACCCCTGATTAACTACATAATTTCATCATGATAGTAACCTAATTAACCACATAATTCCACCATTATAGTACCCTTGGTTAGTTGTGTCTGCTGTGGTCAGGTATTTAACCTCCACATTAACCTGCTATGAGGAACAGACACACACTCTGCTACATGCCTCCACAGGTTCACACACACACACACACACACACACACACACACACACACACACACACACACACACACACACACACACACACACACACACACACACACACACACACACACACACACACACACACACACGTCACTGTCCGAGGTGCATTTGAGCATACACACTGTCTGCCTGCTGTGAGTCAGTGTGGTGTGTGGACTCTCACTTCCCCGTACTCAACCGACTCCTCTGGCCTGTGACTCTCAGTTGGGCCCCATCGCTTACTGAAGGCAGACACCTCAGCATACTCCAACTCATACGCCTCAGCTGGGGAGAGTGGGAGAGGGGGTGGGAGGGAGGGAAGGAGGGAAGGAGGGAGAGAGAGAAAGAGATTGCTGAATGTGAATTACAGGCAATGATGGACCATGACAGTAATTGTTTGTAAAATGACTGAATTAGGTGCAGGTTTATACAAGTGAATTATCATGCAGTCATAATACCTCACAGCATTAGATAATATTAGTTACTCTTGTTCCTGTATGATGGAAGGGATTCTGCCATGATGAATGTGCAAATATCATGATAACATATTTATTAAGTATTGTTCATCCCTGCGTAGAGCCATGATAACACATTTATAAAGTATTATCAAACTCTTAAACAGGCTCAGACCACAAATGAAGGCTACAGATTAAATAATAACGGAATATGCTGACCACAAAACGCATCTGTGTGATGACACGTTTGTGTAGACAGGAGCTAGTTTAATTTTACAATCAAACGTTACATTTAATTTAATTCCAGAAAAGAATGGATCTTATCGGTTGTTTGTGAATACGGGCTACTTATCCCAAAAACTGAACACTCACTTAAGTCATGATACTGACACTAACGTATCAGAACTGAGACCTGCTTCTGGACACAAAAAAGAGCTCACAGCGTTTGTGTTAGTCTTTGTTGCAGTATCTAACTTCCTTTTCTCCAAGTTTGACCAGCCGTCACTTATCTAGTTAGTCTGCACACCATGGGCATCTGTCCTTAACAGGGGCTAACCAGTCTAACATGTTCTCACTCTGCTGATACTTTGACATTACTGAACCAGTTACAATGCTCCTCATGGCAATGGTCTGTTCTGTATTTTATATAGATCAGTAGCTTTCTTCTCTGTAAGTCCTCCCTTCCTAACTGGCACCTTGACTAGCGCTTAACTTGCACTTCAGCAGTTACATTCCTGCACTTCTTTTTCCTTTCTAGGTCGTTTTTCTAATTCTTATGTAAAGTAGTATTTATTTTTACACCATGTTTTTTATTGCTCTTAGCTTGACTGTTTTCTCCCTTGTACGTCGCTTTGGACAAAAGCGTCTGCTAAATGACTAAATGTAAATGTAAATGTAAGTCAAGTGAGACAATGCAACACAGCACAGATGATTTCAATACACTTAAATTCTGATTATTATACTACATTATATTATACACATGTCTGTAAGTATATGTGTGTCTTTGTGTGTATGTGTGTGTGTAAGTGTGTGTGTGTGAATAAATACCCTCTTTCAGAGACTCACCTGCTGGTGGCTTCCTGCTTTTATGCCTGCTGCTCCTATTTGCCATGGCAACGCCAGAATACACCACATCCTCTGTTTCCACTCTTGTACCTGATGACCATACAGACACAAAGCAGATGTAATTATGAAGCAGGTGCAGGGGGTGTGTGTGTGCTGATATGTGTGATCTGACCTTGAATGTCTGATATTTGTCTTCTGCCGTTGCTACTAGTGGTCACCTGGACGTACACCAAATCGTCAGGCTCTTTCTTTTCACTCACTGCAAACACAAATACAGGCACACCTTCAGGCTTCCATTGGGAATTTCACTTGACAATGTGTGTGTGTGTGTGTGTGTGTGTGTGTGTGTGTGTGTGTGTGTGTGTGTGTGTGTGTGTGTGTGCATGTGTGTGTGTGTGTGTGTGTGTGTGTGCATGTGTGTGTGTGTGTGCATGTGTGTGTGTGCATGATATATGTGAATTTGTGTGTGTCTGCATGCAGAAAGAGTGGTGGCACAGGCTTTCTAACCTGGAGTGTGTGTGTTCCTCTTTTTCATTCTGATGTAGAACATCCCCACAGCGACACACAGACACACAGTCAGGGATAATAACACACAAATAACTATTACTGAAAGAGAGAAACACACACACACACACACACACACACACACACCACACACACAAACACACACACACATACACTGTTATAAGAAGACTCACCTACTGTATGATGTGTATTAACCACCTCCATTGAACATTAAGATAATGATCATGACGGTAACAGCACACTCAGATCACTGACTTACCCATCACTGAGGGACCTGGGTGGGGAGAGGGAAGAGTCGCGTTAGTTTGGTTAGTTGGTGTGACAAACTCACTTAGAAGACTCACCTACTGTAAGATGTGCTATTAACCACCTCCAGTGAACATTAAGATAATGATCATGTCCGTAACAGCACACTCAGATCACTGACTTACCCGTCTCTGAGGTACCTGGGTGGGTAGAGAGAAGAGTCGTGTTAGTCTGGTTAGTTGGTGGGACAGACACAGTGGAGGTACCTGAAACAAGTTATATGTTAAACATGTTATAACAGTGGGCAATGACTGTCATTAGCCTTTGTAACACATGATAGAGGATAGATGATCCAGTGATATTTACAGTTTATTAGTATATAATCCAGTGCCATGCTAGCATCATCATGATTGTTATGACTGCGTGTCAAATGTTGTGATTTAACCTCCTCTGGTCGACCCTGCAAACTCAGATACTGCTGAACACCCCGTGTCTGTATTCTTTACTCTCATAACTCATCATTGTTATTATTATGGCATACGGCTATTTGCCCCAGAGGAGAATATCATGATTGACCTTTGCTATGCCTGATGTCTGTATTACTGATGTTGTCAGGACCACTAAATCACTCAGATGTAAAGTAATGTCCCACTAACTGACCAGAGCAGGCTTCCAGCAGCAGAGCTGAGGTGTTTGTGCTGCTGACGTGGTTTGAGACGCTGCAGGTGAGTTCTCCAGTCACATTCCCACTCAGCAGGAGAGTCTGAGGATCTGTACTGAGATCAGCATCAGCTTCACTCAGAGGCCTCCCATCCAGAGACCAGCTGTACTGAGGACTGTCCCCATTGGGAGGAGCACCTCACCTCCCTCTCCTCATTGGCTGAGCAGCTGATTGACAGGTCCACATCAGACACAGGGGCTGAAGGAGAGGAATCTATTTATCTGTCTATCTCTTAATTTCTCTCTTTTCAGTCCATATCTTTAACATCTCCATCTTTTTCTACTTTCTTGTGTCTAAACTGTATATCCCCTCTCTCCTTCACTCACTTTCTATCTATCGGCTATTCTATGTGTCTTTATTTCTTTGTCTGTCTCTATGTCTGTATCACTTTCCCCATCTCAACTGCCATCACAGGCTTTGGTTTTCTCTACCCCTCCCCCCTCTCCACATGCATTAAATGTTCTTTCGACTATCTAACGTTTTATTTCATATTTGTTTTATATGTCTTCATTTGTGGAGTTAAACTTGAACTTATAAACCCCCAATATCACCTCCAAAGCCACGTACACTACAGCTATGCACTGATAAAACAGTTTCCAAAGTCATCACTGCCTGAGAAATGGGTTGACTTTAATCTGTGAAAATATGAACCTATAAACCTCTAAATCTCACTGTTGCTCAGTGTTTAGGTTCAGTGTGACAAGGAAGAAGATTATTTCACTTCTTAAAGGTTCAGAGATGAGTTGAAGTGATTTACCTTCAATGATCAGCTGTACTGTGTGCCCTCCCACTCCCTTCCCTGATGACTCTTCAGAGATCTCCACTCTGTATGTTCCTGCATCTCTCCTCTCAGCAGGGTTTATAATCAGGGTCCCGTTATAAGGGAAAAACTGCCACCTCTGATGGAATGATGGGGTGTTGAACTCGTTATAGAACACTGTCTTAGAGCTTTTGGATATAAAAACATTCTTATCTCCACTGATAAACTTCAGTTCATGTCCTGTGGTGTCCCTCATCAGCTGCAGGTACACAGGTAGTCCTAGGGTGCCGTTACATGCTGCCTCCTGAGTAGCATCACAGATGGAGTCCAGACCTGCATAAAAAGAGGAAATTTTGTCTCATCATTTGAACAGATATGTAGGAACAAGTCCAGACCTGAACAGAAAAAACCTGCATTTACTGACAATAAACAGTTGAGAACATACCTTCCCACAACCTTGTCAACAATGCCATGCTAAGATCTGTCTAGGCCAAAATCCTCCCCAAAAACACACAAACAGCCTAGCCTAACCCTGGCCAGAACAGTCAGATTCAGATAACCTCTGTCTTCACGTCAGTTTGCTCAATCTTCACCTTGAGCATTGCTTCAGAGTTACACAGAGATGACTCAGCCATGACTGGTGTCTCCACAGTGTCCAGTTACCACAGGCAAGCCCCAAACCCCACTATGCTTCCCGAAGAGGGACTGCATCGGACCAACCAGAGCTGAGGTCCCATTCAGCCAAACCCAGTCTCCCATCAAGTTGTTACTTCAAACCATGTCCACCCTCTCTACAGGTAGCAAGTGGCAACCCCGACACCACCTCGAGTAGTTAGACTACAAAAACACCCATTCCGGACACCGTAATGACTTGCAAGCTCTGACAACTTCAGTAGGACACAATAAATTCTTTACTTTCAGAACTCATAATTAATCACCATTTTAAGCACCGCTACCAGGACAAATCACAATGTGGAGTTAGCAACAGAATTTCCCAAAACAAAAATCGTTTTAAACTAAAACTCAGCCCAAGTCTTCGTTCGTTTTAGTGGTTTTTATGCTCAATATCCCAATGAACGCAAAAAAGCAACTGATGACTGGACACTATTGCAAGTCACTTCAACTCCACCGTGGTACTTACCAAACTGTTTCAGCGACCTCATTACACGCCGTGGGCCAAAATCCCACGTATGCACAAAAATGCCAATCAAAACCAAATCCAATTATCTAGACAAACAAGAGTGATATAGCCATTCAAGCGCACACTACAAAACAATCAGTCGCTTACCTCTCAAATGAGGCACTACAAAACAGGACACAAACTTCAGAGCCACGTCATTACAGAACAAAAGTAGCCTGGGTGCCAGCCGAACTTAGCCACAGCATTTGAGGTCGGTAAGTTCGGTCTGGCATTGCTCCGTTGGGGCGAAACTATGCCCGAACAGAAGCTGTTCGGACCAATCGAATTGTCAGGGCAGGCTTTATATGATGATGGACAGATGATCAACAGTAACGTAATCAACCACGTCACCAAAGAGCGCTTGGGTTGAATTAGTTTTCAACAAACATGGCTGCCGCTGGAGAGCTGAGATGTGTAGATTCTGCCATCGAGTCTGTTTTAGAAAACATCGACAGCGCATTCATTTTGAAAGAGGAACAGAGAACATCGATCAAGGCATTTGTTGATGGAAAAGATGTTTTTGCCGTCCTTCCTTCCGGTAAAAGTTTAATTTATCAGCTGGCCCCGATGAGTTATATGATGTTGCTCTGATTGGTTGTAGGTCTATCCAATTGAGCGAAGAGGCATTTTTTCCTGGTTCGTTGAAACACGCCCCATAATCACAGCCCAATGGAGCATTATCAGACTTATATTCTGACTAGAATAATGAGTATGACAACGTCAGGCTAGAACAAAAGTGCATCTGCACCTAAACTCTAAACGTAATGTAGAGCGGACGAACAAGTCTCAACTAAATCATAACCTCAAACACAACCCCACCCACAAGTGTAGATTATCAAACACAACCCGACCCACAGGTGTAGATGATCAAACACAACCCCACCCACAGGTGTAGATGATCAAACTGACGACACAGGTACTGATGATTGATGACTGATGACTGAGCTCTCCAGCCACAACCACCAGCTGGCACTGGCAGAGGCCGTGTGTATCTGTGTGTGTGTGTGTGTGTGTGTGTGTGTGTGTGTGTGTGTGTGTGTGTGTGTGTGTGTGTGGTTATGTGTGTGCATCTGTGCGTGTCAGTTTGGTAAGACTGAAGAAACTGAAACAGCCGGGTTAAGCAACGCATGACATGATAATGCAATGCCTCTCCTGGTTGACTGTTGCGTCAGTTCTGGACATGGTTGACTGTCTATTGCATTAACACAGCGGATGTTGACTGGCTGAGTCTAACAGTTATGCTGACTGCTTTGTCTGAAAAATTAACATAAGGAAGCAACATCTAAAAGAGAATGGATAAATACAAACATGCAGAATAAACCGACCAACACAATATAAACAAAACAAAAAAAACAACAAATTAATAAGTGAACTTGAGTAAGCCCGAGACTGACTAAAACCACAAATAAAAGCCTGAACTCACACTGAACTAAGTGCCGCTAAAAGGAATACATGACCAAATTAAAATCGGGTGCTCCATCACAACGTGCCCAACGTGCTCACAGCAAACTCACAGCACGTTGAAAGCACTTTTTTGGCTGCAACAACACAAATGTCCCTCCTCACCAGCCCTACTCATCTGATTTGGCTCCCTGCGACTTCCTCCTCTTTCCATAATGAAATTCAAGCTGAAGGGTTGCCGTTTTGACTGGGTGTAGGATATCCAGAACGAATTGCAGATAGTGAAGGGGATGGCAGCCACATTTAAATGAGGCACGTTTTTAGTTTTTTTATAGGAGCAGTCCCAGAATTTTTTTAACATACCCCGTAAATTATCCAAACATCAGTGTAGCAGTGACAAGAGATCCCATGCTTTCTGAATAACTGGCCGAGAGGCAATACATAAAGTGAGAACAGAATGGGAGCCAAGCATTGGACCTGGCGATAGACCACACGAGAGGTGTGCAAAGTTAAAAAATATGCCATTCCTATGGGTCATAAATGTCCTATTAGATAAATAAATAAGAGGCAAACCACTGAAGGGCAAAACGGAATAAAATCTGTTGGGCAAGTTGTGGATTTCATATGAGACACTAGGTCTGTGATTATGTCATATGAGACACTATGTCTGTGATTATGTCATATGAGACACTAGGTCTGTGATTATGTCATATGAGACACTAGGTTTGTGATTATGTCGATGAATAAGTCAGTGCCACCAAAATGCAAGTCCACTGACTGACTGCAGCTCCACTGACTGAGGGCACCAGGTGATTTATTGTAAGCATACTGTGGCAGGATGCAGAAACCCACTTGAGATACTGGGCAGTAGCAACAAATACAACCTCTTGAGAGACAATGGACAGTCTTGCATGCCACACCTGAGAACCAGTTAATGTTATGTCTATGATCATCATGATTGGATATCACCTTCATTCAGAAAAGAAATGTGCCTTTGGATAAAGCACAGAGTAAGGTAGATAGAACTAGCCTGGATACCAGACCGAACCTAGCCCCGCCCACACATTTTTTGGTTGGGAAGTTCGGTCTGGCATTACTCCATTGAGGAGAAATTATCTGCGGACAGACATTGCCGTACCAATCAAATTGTCAAGGCGGGCTTATATGATGATGGACAGATGATCAACAGTAACGTAACCAACCACGTCATAAAAAGGCGCTTGGTTTGAATTCGTTTACAACAAACATGGCTGCCGCTGGAGAGCTGAAATGTATAGATTCGAGTCCATTTAGACATTGACAGTGCATTCATTTTGAAAGAGGAACAAAGAAACGCGATCAAGGCATTTGTCAATCGAAAAGATGTTTTTGCCTTCCTTCCTACGGGATCCGGTAAAAGTTTAATTTATCAGCTGGCCCTGGTCACATACTACATTGTTCTGATTGGTTGTAGGTAACCAATTGAGCGAAGAGGCATTTTTTCTCCTGGTTCGGTTGAAACACGCCCCATAATCACAGCCCAATGGAGCGATATCAGACTCATATTCTGACTAGAATTATGAGTATGACATCGTCAGGCTAAGATAGAACAGTAATCAGCATTCTTTTGGCTCCACTAAACCATTCCCTAATGCTGTTTATTGGAGAAAGTTTACGTCGACCCAAATGACCTCATACAGTACGTAGTTCAAAATTCCTCTCATTCTCATAAATAAGATCCCTGTGGAAGATTTTACGTAAGGAGAATGTTGTGTTCTATGAAGCCTGATGGTGAAAATATGACTAAACACATTATGCTGGCTTGGCTCATCCACTCTGGCTTGGCGGCCTATGAGGTGGCCTACATTCATTTTTTACCTTTGAACAAATGGAATCAATCTGTCACATAAAAAATCAATGTTTCTACAGCTACATATCCATTTAAACAAATATGTTATGTCAGCCAGTGTGTCCCATGACCTTTTATGACTATACTGATCAGTCTCTGATGCTTTTCAAATGCACACACACTCATCCTGCACACACACACACACACACACACACACACACACACACACACACACACACACACACACACACACACACACACACACACACACACACACACACTCATCCTGCAGACACACACACTCATCCTGCACTAAACACACACACACACACACACACACACACACACACACACACACACACACACACACACACACACACACACACACACACACACACTCATCCTGCAGACACACACACTCATCCTGCACACACACACACACTCATCCTGCACACACACACACACACACACACACACACACACACACACACACACACACACACACACAAATACATGCACACACACACACACACACACACACACACACACCACACACACACACACACACACACACACACACACACCAAATACATGCACACACACACACACACACACACACACACACACACACACACACACACACACACACACACACACACACACACACACTCATCCTGCAGATATGTACACTGTAGAATATTGGTATTTTTCATATATTTTCTAAGGAGTTGCAAATCATGTGAATTCCTCCCCCACAAGAATGTATCACATTCACGTCCCCTTCATACACCTTCACACAAACGACCCTCCGTCTGCCATTCACACCTTTCACATCTATATAGACTGTATACCCTTCGTCTTCCTTACAAGCCCCCACCTTAGACCTTGAACTAGACCCCCAGACACACCCATTCCCTATCACGTTATGACCAAACTAGGCCCCTCGTGATGACCAAACAAGGTCTTACCTATCTCCATTTATGCATACACCTTCACACCTATCCCGTTAGGACCTACTGTCCACACTCTTTCCCCCCACGGATGAGTGACACACTTACATCAAATATACCAACATCAAAGACCTCCACAAATTCATTAAAACACTACAATGTGACATATTTTGTTTCCCCTCAGCCAAGTTATTCTTTCCTGCCAAAAGGTCCAGAGTAGCCCAAAACTTTTTATCCCCCAAAAGCAACCGAAATTGAATCAAGAGGTACAGCTTTGGCGTTTCATCAGGGATTCGCCAGAAACGACGACTTTCAACACACACACTCATCCAGCAGCCAAACATACACACACTCATCCTGCACACACACACACACACACACACACACACACACACACACATACACACACACACACACACACACACACACACACACACACACACACACACACACACACACACACACTTACCATGAGAAAATGCAGCCATCAGCACCACAAGTCCCAACAAAGTTATCATCTTGGTCTGAAAAACAGCGTTCTGATGCGGGTACAGTGTGTTAACTGTTTAGAGAGGAACTTCTTCGCCCGCCTGACTAATGAAGACGTGTGAAGCCATCCAGACTCTGCCTGTTTATAGAGATGAAAAAGAGGAACCATAATACACGTCTCAGCAAACGCTCACACACACACACTCACACACACACACACACACATTAATACACACTGTCACTCGCTCACTCACTCCAACAAGGTCATATGTTGGATTGGGATTTGAGAGAGGAAGAGAGGGAGAGAGAGAGAGAGAGAGCGAGAGGAGAAGGAACCGAGAGGGAGGAGAAAAGGGCAGAGGGAGAGAGAGAGAGAGAGAGAGAGAGAGAGAGAGAGAGGAGAAGGAACCGAGAGGGAAAGCGTAAAAGATAGATGGAGGGATTAAGTTAAAAAAGTTAAAGAGTAGGGAGGAAATATAAACACTGAGTCTGTGGGTGGGAGATAGACACAGATAGATTGTGTGTGCGTGTGCGTGTGTGGTGTGTGGTGTGTGGTGTGTGTGTAGGTTCATTCTTTTTGTTTTACACCCTAAGGTGCTTTTTTGAGATAAGGTTTTTTTTAAAGTTTGAAACATATGCTCTTCCATTCTGTCCCTGAGGTCTTATGACTGCAATGTGCATTTTGGTCCTAACACAAATTCCTTGTTCTAATGAGGAACATGAGGAACCTTTTATCAGGCCCATGGGGACCTTCCTTAGGCAGGCATGAGTCACATACCCGGCCTAAACAGTAGGAGGAGAGGCTGCTGACATACATAACTGACTTCATCCTCAATGAGAGGGAAAATGAACAAATATCCTGTGTGTGTGTGTGTGTGTGTGTGTGTGTGTGTGTGTGTGACTTTGTGATTATGAGCGCATGTGAGAGAAAGAGTGGCGGAGAGTCTCTTCCTCTTTTTCTTTTTTTCCTTTGAATTCTGGCTTCACTCTAAGAGGCACAGGGGACTTCCAGCCCATAACACCAACAGCCAGAACTCACACAGAATTTCACACACATGTGCATAGAGCTGTCACTCTAGCCTGTTACAGCTACGCAGACTGATTCCTTAGTATGTCGTTCTGAACTGTGACCTCCGTAGCAACAAACT
>NC_045157.1:10912855-10943132 GCF_900700415.2 Clupea harengus | reverse complement strand
TGGAACACAGCATGTACTCAACAGATACAACACACACACACACACCAGACGTACACACACATCAGACAGACAGACACACACACACTAGTACTCCACTATTACAGAAGTGTGGGTATCAGTACAGAGGGAAGAAGACTGAAGATGTGAGGAGGGATGTGACCACAACATCACACACATCGCTATGGCAACACCGAAAGCTAGCCTGCACAGCACAGTTGGACCTGGAAGAGGTGAAGGTAGTAATCTCTCTCTTTCTCACACACACACACATACACATTCATAGCCACCACCATACCATACACAGAGACCAGTGAGTCATTCTCAGGGCGATTCGTGAGTCTTTCCTGTAGCTGTGAATGAACCATTGCAGCCGTGACATGTGAGCCGTTCTGCCCAGGGGTAGGGTGGATCATTTGGGGCTGTTTGGGAGCCTTCTGGGCAGACGTACCTGGTGCGGAACATGAGGGCGGGGTCCATGTTGACTGCAGCCATACGCCCCACGTGACGGATCTCCTTGGCCATCATCCTTAGCTTCTCAAAGTTCACTAGACCATCCACCTTTGAGTCGTTACCTACGGGGAGAAGAGAAAAAAAGGATCAAGTTCAGAGACTCATCCATCATTAGCACCTCTATGTGTGTATGTGTGGATATGCATGTGTGTGAGAGTGTAAGTGTGTGTGTGTGTGTGTGTGTGTATATGTGTGGATATGCATGTGTGTGAGTGTGAGTGTAAGTGTGTGTGTACCTGGCTGTGAGAGTGTAAGGTGTGTGTGTGTGTGTGTGTGTGTGTGTGTGTGTGTGTGTGTGTGTGTGTGTGTGTGTGTGTGTGTGTGTGAGAGTGTAATGTGTGTGTTTGTGAGTGTGTGTGTATTTGTGAGTGTGTGTGTTGCCGTTTGTGTATTTACCCTCATGCAGGAAGGTAAGGTCCTTCTTGATGACGGGGAAGAGCGGGATGATTGGCGGCTGGAGGTTCTGGTTGTTGAGGACGTTGCGGTACTTGGCCATGTTCCTGGAGGGGTCGAACAAGTCCTGTAGGTCGCTGAAGAGCTTCTCATACTTACTGGGCAGCTTCTCCCAAGTGCCCCGCAGCCGAGACACCGGTGCTAGGTTCAACCCACTGACACACACAAACAAATAAACAAACAAACAAACAAACAAACAAACAAACAAACGAGTCAACCTGTTAGATTCAGCAGGCAGCATTGTGGATGTTCAGCTGCTCAGGATGTTCAGCTCATCCACAGTTTGGATATGTGAGGAGATCAGCTCTTCTCAGGCAAAACTAGAAGTACTTCAACATTTCAACCAATGGGCAGCAAACTCTTAATTATTCTTCGAATAAGTACTATCAAGAACTATTACTACGACTTTGTTTTGTCTTGTTAATTAAAGTGTAATGAGATGAGATACAGTCAGAGTGTCAGAGTGTCTGCTCTCTCTCTCTCTCCCTCTTTTCCTCCCTCTTCCTCTCTTCCTCTCTTTTCCTCTCTCTCCCTCTCTTCTGCCCTGCCTCTGTGCTGCTCACCTGATAATGGCGAACATGGAGTTGAAGTTCTTGCACTCGCGGCAGTGCAGCGCGATCTTGACGAAGTGCTTGACTATCTTCATGCGCTTGAGCTGGTTGGGCTCCCTCACCACCTCGGAGGCCACCCAGAAGGTCTCGCGGTTGATGGCCTCCTCGAAGCGCTTGAGGCTGGACGTGGGGACTTCGGTCTTGGACGCGGCGGCGGCGGCAGCCAGAGCGGCGGAGCGCAGCTTGAAGAGGTCGTCGATGTACTCGGTGGGCTCGATGGCGGAGAAGAGCACGAAGGCACGCATGGACAGCTGGGTGGCCACCTCCACCGTGCTCAGCTGCAGCAGGCTGATGTGGCTCTCCCTCAGCAGCTCCTGGGCATCCTCGTCTGAGCACAGCGTCTCCGTCTCCATATTACTCTTCAGGTAGTACCTGCACACAAGGACATTGGGTTAGGAGAGATCACACACACACACACACACACACACACACACACACACACACACACACACACACACACACACACACACACACACACACACTGTCTGTATCCATTTTACTCTTCAGTTGTACCTGCACATGATGAGATGGATAAGAAAGGATACACACACACACACACACACACACACACACACACACACACACACACACACACACACACACAGTCTGTATCCATGTTACTCTTCAGTTGTACATGATGAGATGGATTAGGAAGGATACACACACACATACACACACACACACACACACACATAAACACACACAAACAAACACACTCCATGTTACTCTTCAGGTAGTACCTGCACAAGAGGAGGTTTGTGACTGAACAGGTGAGTGTAAGTAAGTGGACAGCATCCCCAGGTGTGTGTGTGTCTGTTACCTGCCACTGAGCTGTATCCTGTCTGCCAGTTTGGAGAGCTGCTCTGGGAGGCGTCTCTGCTTGATCACGCCCTCCGGGGTGACGGACACCTCACACAGCGAATAGGCGTCTGGCGCGGCGGTGAGGGCAAACTCACGGATGGCCTGAGCCACCACCTCCTTGGCCGTGGTGTCCTTGCTGATCATGATGTAGCGGCTCTGCTGGTCCGCCTTAAACACACGTAGCACTTGGTCCGACATGTCTGCAGGACACACACACACGCACACACACACAAACAAACACAAACACACTTAGAGAAAATAGAGGAACTGGCGCAAGCAGGAAAGAGCTTCAGTAGAGAGATGTCAGCCACCTGGTGAATTCTGGGTAAATGCAGGCTACAGACCCTCCATGCTTATGTGATGTGTTCCCTGAAACACTAAGTTTAAAGCCTTCCATTCAGCCACAAGGCCCGGTTCAAACTGTAGAAACCTACACAGACTTGTAGTTACACAGAATGCACCAGTTAGCAGACCTTCAGAGATCATTTCAGTAATTTGTTTGTTTTTATTTCTGTCTGAATCATTCCATCTTTATTCATTGTGATTGAAATATACTGCATTGGCAAACTAATAGGACATATCAGACATATAAAATTAATAAAAACAATCATCGAATCATCAACTTTGTCATATTCTGGATCAATCTGGATTTCTGAAAACATACACCCCATCACCATTAAGATCCAACATAACCAATCAGGCATCCCTCTGACAGATTTAGGTCCAGGCCAGCTTTCAAATCCCTCAATCACAAATACAAAATCAGCCCAGTTGATTAAGGGCAGAAACACGAAAGCCAACACCACAGGAGAGAGACCAGCGTGAGTGGTCAGGGGGAGGTGGGGGAGAGAGACCAGCGCCAGTGGTCAGGGTGAGGTGGGGGAGAGAGACCAGCATCAGTGGTCACTGGTTAGGGGGAGGTAGGGGAGAGAGACCAGCGTCAGTGGTCAGGGGGAGGTGGGGGGGGGGTACTCACTTGCTGGAGGAGGCTCTGGAATAGGGATGTTGAGGGAGAATGTGAGTATGTTGCAGATAACTATACTGATATACCTAGACAACAAACTGTTCTGACACCCTATGATTAGGACACCAAACAGGCCCCAAACTTATTGGACTTTGACTGAGTATTGGGTACCTCTAGTCTGAGGAACCCATTTTTGGACCAGGAACTTCTAGTCTGGGTTAAGCAGCCTTTATCTCGAACCCCCCCTGACCCCTGCTCTGAGTCATTCACCCCTGACCCCTGCTGTGAGTCATTCACCCCTGACCCCTGCTCTGAGTCATTCACCCCTGACCCCTGACCCCTACTCTGAGTCATCCACTCCTGCTGCTTGTCTCAGTGCGTCCCTCACCTGGCTGGTTGTTGAAGTCGAGGATGCGGTGGTGGGACTGCAGCAGGTCAGGGTTACTGGAGGACAGGTTCCCGCTGACGGGCAGCGCTGGGGCGATCTGCTTGGACTGTTTCAGGCCTACGATACTGTCATCCTGAGACTGGCCCACACCAACATCACTGCACAGCAAATCAGAACCATCAGACAGTTCCGTTAGATATTTTTTAAACTTTCTTCAACAACATGCCCACATCACTGCACACCGGGTCAGAACCTAATCGTCAGACAGAATCAGCTTTGGCATACAACATATTTAATATATATAATACTACATAAGAAATCTATTTTAAAACAATGATCTTTCTTCATCAACAGTCATATTAGCACAATATACAGTAAATTCTGTCACAAAATAAAGCATTTATCAGAATGCATGGTGTACGGGGCTAAAACAATGACCAGACTAGTCTGAGATGATACTTGGGAAAGACTAAAGGAGACTAGTCTGGGGTAAGAGTAAAGGAGTCTGGACTGACTTGTAGGGTTTGGGGGGTAGGATGCTGGTGAGCGTTTTGTCGAAGATCTTCTTGAGCTTGTTGCGTCCGCCCACTGTGTTGGCCTTGCCCTTCTTGCTGACTTTCTCCAGGCCCATCACCTGCTCCACGTCCACCGCCAGGTCTGGGATGGAGTACCGGCTCGCCTTCTTCATGTCGCCGATTTTGGGGATGTGCGGCGCACCGTTCTTGCGGTCCGGCTCGTCCTCCCCGTCATGCTCGTGCTCCTGATCGGGTCGAGCCAGCAGCTCTTTGAACACTAAAAGAAATCACACAACAAGCAAACAAACAAACACCAGTGTTAAGTAGTGTTAATAAGAACAAAAGGTAATACTGGACTTTAAATCAGCGATCACTCACCTAGCAGGTTGGTTTTCACAGTTATGGAAAGGTGAGTGTTGTTCCGTAGGATCTCATTGGCTTTGGAGAGCTGGACATTCTCAAAGTTCTGTCCGTTTACCTCCAGAATCTTGCCCAAGAGAGACACAGGGAGACAGATCAGTAACCAAGGCAATAGAAATCAAGTTAACCCCATTTATTTTACAGCAATGCTCCAGACACTTTGCACCTACAGGTCAAAAAGGATCCACAACAAGGTCAGTTGTTCTACATACAGGGTATGCCCAAACACACACACGCAGACACACACACTCCTGGGTCCATTCTTGTTAACTGAGAATTCTCTGGAAGTCCTGTTTCATACAGAACAAAGCTTCCTTTGTAGAAATGGGAAGTGGTATCCATTTACACACACTCATAACACAGACACAAATGGTCTATCTTTTATAGTGATGAACACAGGTAAATATATACCACTGTTCAATGCCTGAATGAAGATAGCCCTCCAAAGACAGTAAGTGGCCTCATCTCAACCCAAACCCTCTGTGTAATGCTCATAACCTGCTCTCCCAAGATACCCCAGCAGGGAGACAAACACCACCCCTCTGTACTGCTCATAAACCCTTCTACAGTCTCCCATTGTCATGAGACACCCTTCCCTACCACTGAGACACACACAGCCCATCTGTAACATTTATAAACTCTTCTACAGTCTCCCATGGTCATGTGACACCCTTCCCTACCACTGACTTCCGTTTATTCATTCGATTTCTCATCAATTCATGTAGCGATCCATATATCTGACATCTGATTATCTCTGGCCTATCTCTATTTGCAGTGGTCTTTTAATCACCAATGTTATTCCTGCACGGTGTTATAACTGCACGGTGTTACAACTGTATGGTGTTATAACTGCACGGTGTTATAACTGCACAGTGTTATAACTGCACGGTGTTATAACTGCACGGTGTTAAAACTGCACGGTGTTAAAACTGCACGGTGTTATTCCTACCTGGTCTCCTCTCTTAAGGCCGGCCTCTGCAGCTTTGCTGCCGGGCTCCACGCTGTCGATGAAGATGCGGAAGCCCTTCTCCGCCCCCCCCAGCAGTGTGAAGGCCAGGGGGGCTTCCCGTGACGGCTTGGTGAGGGTCACCACCCGCAGCTTGGCTTTGGCAGCACAGGCGATGTTTAACAGTCGTAAGTGCCCGCACATTTTCTGTTTCGGGCAGAGAGCAAGGTGTTGTTGTCATAAGACACCAAAAAACAAACGTATCAATAAATATATATGGAGAAACTGAGAAGTAAAGAGCTTGAAAGATGGCAAACCTCTCTTTCCAGATTGTTCTCGAACTCCTCTAGAAATCGGGTCATGGCGAGGTCGCCCTCAAAGTCATTGAAATGATTGTTTACCCACAGCAAGACTACCCGTGTAACCTGAGAGGAAGAGAGGAAAGCAGATGATGAGTCAAATGTACTTCATGTAAACAACAGGGACCTCTCCTATTCCAGAATTTGGGCACAGAATCAAGGCCAACAAGCAGGAAACTACTTTAAGGGCCCTAGTTTCATTGATGGGCAACTGGCAATGAACGCGCTGCCAAGTCCGCCACGTATGAACTAAAGCTAATTTAATAACTTGGCAAAATCATTTTGCTAATTTAATACCATGAGCAAGACCCTAAGCATTAACATGGGTGGGTCGGCGCAATACTCCCTCACACCACACAATAGCTTTAGCTCATCACGATGCTCGATTCTTTGCTTGTTGCCTGTCAATGAAATTAGGACTGGCAGCTTCTATCGATTATTATTCTACAGACTGAGCTCTTGATGAAGCAGCCCACTGGCAACTCCATCTGATTTGACCCCATGACCCCAGTTCAGTGAAGCTCTGGTTCAGAACTGGCACATGTTCTCAGTGACAGGCTTAACATGAAGACAAGGACGGACGCCTACCTTGTCCCTGAGGCTTGGGTCGTGGAACCATTCCAGAAGCTTCTCTCCCACCACCATGGGGCTGGACAGGAAGGTCCTGTAGGTGAGCAGGAAGTCCTCGATGTAGGTGGGGTCCACTACTGAGTGCTCCTCAACCAAGTGCATGGTCAGACGCTCAGTCGTGCCCTGAGACAGGTGAGACACAGTTGAGAAGCAGGTGAGACAAGGACAGGTGAGACACAGGAGACAAACAGGTGAGGCAAGGTCAGGTGAGATATGAGCATCTCATACATTGACAGGTGTCATTTCAGTAACTCTGCTTTAACAAGTGAGCCACTGACAAGAGTGACAGAGTGTCATTCAGAGACTGCTGGAACAGGATGATTCACAGGACTCGAGATAAATACAATTCAAGGTAACTGATGGTATCAATAATGTCAACTGAGTAAGAGAGGCCAAATGTCATTTGCATTGACATAATTAAAGAGGGGTTCAGAAAAGTGAGGGCATCGGATGTTTGCTACGTGTGGTGCAGCATTCCTCTGTGATTCTTCTGTGTATGTGCATGCTGTGCGCTCAGGTGCGTCGCACCTTGATGACGATATGTCCTTTCCTGGTTCCAGTGCGGTCCAGCTCCCGGTGCTCCTTCACCATGACGATCTCACCCTCCTCCTCCACCTTCTGCATGTTCTTCTCCACCTGGTTGAGGATGCAGCAGTAATCCTGTTGTGCTATGCACACAAACTGCAGAGAGGGGGAAGGAGAGGAGATTATCAAATGTGTGTTAGTGTGTGTGTGTGTGTGTGTGTGTGTGTGTGTGTGTGTGTGTGTGTGTGTGTGTGTGTGATAAATGCATGTCCATGAGAGAATGCTTTACATCAGTTCACCAGCATCTAAAATGCATGAAAGAATTTCTGTCTCCCTCAATAATGAAATCATTTCTAAAGCTCAATCATATGGCCCACAACAGGGTGGTTGACTATGTGCTAATTAGAGGAACACAGTCAGGCTACTGCTCTTTAGTTCGGAGAAGAACGTTCTTGCAATCAATTAGATTGACAGAAACGAGCTGGGCAGACAATAATGTGGGTCACTTAATTAAAATCACTGCAGCAATTCCTAACACACATACACACACACACACACACACAGAGAGAGGGGAAGAGGGAGAGAGAGAGAGAGAGAGAGAAAGAGAGAAAGAAAACAAGGGCTGGTGAAGGTCCAGGACTGTTCAGATCCTGTGCTTTCGGGTTGTTTTTCTGCCTATCCAGAGTCTCCCTGAGGCCCAATCACTGTCCCTCATTAGGGACGGAGTCAGGCCTGTTTTCTCTCCATCGTCTGGGTTACACACTCTCACATCAGCACCAGCCACAGGGCAGCAGCTCAGCACAGACAGAGCAGGAGCCTCTCCAACCGTCCAGCAGGAAGAGCCCAGCCCCTCTCTGTTCACCACTTCAGCGGGCTGACCCAAGGCTGGGCTCTGACTGGCCCTCAGAGTGAGGTCTGAGAGAGAGAGAGAGAAAGAGAGAGAGATGGGGAGGCAGAGAGAGAGAGAGAGAGAGAGAGAGAGAGAGAGAGAGAGAGAGAGAGAGCTCACCTGGCAGTCGTCCACCTTGGTCTTCATGACGCCCTTCATGTACTCCTTGTCCATGGTGGGCGACACGCCGAAGCTGTTGCCCATGCACAGGATCTCCGCGCGCCCCTCAGGATAGGTCACCTCCACCGAGCCGTTCAAGATCACCGACCACGAATCCAGCTGCAGCACACACACACACAGGTACACACCGTTACACACACAGGCACACAGTGTTACCCACACACAAAGGGGCACACACTGTTACACCCACACACACAAATGGTAAAAGTCTCCGATTCAGTTCCACCACTGGTGGAACACACATACACATACTGGGCTTGTAGATCTGGAGTCAGGCATCATGTAGCTCAGCTACAACTCAACTCTGACCAAGTCTCTTCTTATGTCTAAGAGTTCTGCACACCGGGAGTTAAGCTGCAGCCCTGAGGTATTGTGTCGGCTGTAACAGACAGTCAGACTGAGATGGCGGCGCGACCGATCTGTACAGGTTATGGGTTGAGCCACAGCACTGAGGAGAGGAGAAGGCAGCGCATTGGCAGCACAGAGGATAAAGCCACCTCAGTCTCAGACACCTCAGGTCAGCCACCTCAGGTCAGACTGACACTACGGCATGACTTAGCATTAGCACTAGCAGACAGAGGCTGCAATATGAAGTCAGACAGAGGCTGTGGCCTGTAGTGGCTATAGTTCGGACTGACACTGCCGGGGCAGGAGTCAGATAGGAACACCACACAGAGCAGATGTTGGGATATGGGATAGGAACATGTAGATGAATTTACACTTAATCATATTATCATCGTATCATCTTATGGGATAAACAGAACAGCTGGTGACTTCATATATTTACACTTACAGGAGGAGATCCTTGTGGATACTTAGGGCAAGCAACAGAATAATTTTAAGTTTCAAGGAAACTATTAATATATGCCTATATACGCCTAACATTTATCCATATGTAATATCAATTAATTGTAAACTGTGAAGTTTACTTAAGATAGGGTTAATCAATCATTACTAAATAACTCCTACTTCCTTCCAATCTCTAAGCTCTGAGAAATAGGTTATGGTGAAGGCGACAGAGCGAGACAGCCTTGACTGCCAGTAGTCACATTACGGCACAGAGAGGGGTACCTGCCCCAGGGCCAACGTCTCCTCTGATTGTTTGGGGGCATTTGGGCGAGAAATGGCCATGGCGCCGCGCTAGGGCCTGTCTCCAAGGAGATACGTAACTAAGTGATGTGCGGTTGCACACCCCCCCTCGAGGGCTGGCATGATCTCAGGACGGAGCCCAGGGCTGCAGCATGGCGGTTAATAGAGCAGAATGCACAGGCAGCACTCCGCCTCACAGGCTTCACTCCGCCTCACAGGCAGCACTCCGCCTCACAGACAGCACTCCGCCTCACAGGCAGCACTCCGCCTCACAGGCTTCACTCGGCCTCACAGGCTTCACTCGGCCTCACAGGCTTCACTCGGCCTCACAGGCTTCACTCGGCCTCACAGGCAGCACTCCGCCTCACAGGCTTCACTCCGCCTCACAGGCTTCACTCCGCCTCACAGGCAGCACTCCGCCTCACAGGCAGCACTCCGCCTCACAGGCTTCACTCGGCTGCACTTCAGCTGTACTGCGGGGAGGCGGCGAGGTGTGAGAGCGGGCAGAGCACAATCTAAACACTTGCAGGGGGGGGGGGGGGGGGGATGGGGGGGCATTGGGATATATCTCTGGGCATCTCATGGCTTCCCCATGGTTGAGGATGACTCTCAGTGTGTGTGGTCTGTGTGTGTGTGTGTGTGTGTGTGTGTGTGTAAGTGGGAGTAAGATAGCACAGACTGACCTCTTCTCCGTCGTTGAGGACAACAGTGCCTGCCCTCTCCACCACTGCGAACACCATGACAGCACAGAGCTCCCGCCTCACGGACATGGTCATGTTGGCAAAGGCAGGGAGCTGATGCATGAACTCCAGCAGTTGTTCTGAGGAGAGAGAGGGAGAGAGACAAAGATAAGATTCAATCTATTGGCACAGACAGATCATTGGACAGAAAAGAAAGAACACACACACCCATGCACAGACACAGATAAACACACACACGCACACACACAAACACACACAGCATATCTTATCAGCATTTCCTGCATCACCCCAGTCTCAGCTGCAGCAGCCTAATAAGCTCATCATCATGTCAGCACAGTGCAGAGATGGAGAGAAGGGGAGAGAGAGAGAGAGAGAGAGAGGGGGGGGGGACACAGACAGACAGACAGACAGAAAGAGAGAGAGAGAGGGAGAGAGAGAGAGAGAACAGTGCACTTGCTTCCTGCTCCACGCTCTCTAAGCTCACTCTGGCGTCACGCTCGTGAGCGATCAGGGTGGGTGAGCACAGCCTGGGGCAGCTGGGGTACACTGAGGACGCGTGTCCCTCTCCCTCGTTCACTTTGTCTCCTTTTTCTTGACCCTCTATCTCTTTTCTCTCCATCTTTTCTCTCCCTCTCTCCCTCTCCCTCTCTCCCTCTCCCTCTCTCTCACTCTCTCCCCCTTGGCCTGTCTGGGAACAGGATGACCTGCAGTTGGCATGGCAGCCGAGGGAGAGGGGGGGGGGGAGAGAGTGGGGGGAGAAAGAGGGGGGGGGGGAGAGAGTGGGGGGAGAGAGAGAGAGAGAGAGGGGGGGGGGCGGAGAGTGGGGGGAGAGAGAGAGAGAGAGAGAGAGAGGGGGGAGAGAGAGAGGGTGAAAATGGGAGAGGGAGAGAGGGAGGCACTGAAAGTTTAATGTGTTGAGGGATAACGCCATGAAGAGGGGTGACCTAGAAAAAAAAGCTCCTTCACAGCAGGAGGGTGGGGTTCAAACGTCTCTCTTCCTCCCCTGCATCTCCATCAAGTCTCTCTCTTGACACACACACACACACACACACACACACACACACACACACACACACACACACACACACACACACACACACACACACACACACACACACACACACACACACACACACTGCCTATCCCTTTACTCCCAATCTTAATCAAGTTTTACTTGATCTCTCTCTTCCTCTGCATCTGTCAACTCTTCCTCTATTCCTCCATCACCCCTCCTCCTTCCATCTCAGGTGGTTTTCCTCGTCTCCCTCCACCGCTACTCTCCCCTCTTTTCCTCAGCTGCAGTCTCTAATCTCTCCATTCTCCGTTCCTTCTCTTTTTCCCCTCCTCTCTTGTGTCTCTCACGTGCATCTTTCTCTTGCACACTCAACTACATACTTGCACACTATTTTTAATGTTTCCAACCTGCATCCACCATCCATCCATATTTCTATCCATCTTTCTATCTATCTCTTGCCCCCTCTCCAGTCTTGTCAGAATCAGTATCCTCCACAGGTCTGGGCTGATGTCTAACTCCTTTTGTCAGCTCTTCTCTTCTCTTCTGCAGTGCAGTCTTTTAGTCTCCCACCCCTGACACACACACACACACACACACACACACACACACACACACACACACACACACACACACACACACACACACACACACACACACACACACACACAACTGCTCTTCATTCAGCCTCCTCTACAGGGCAACCGAAGTCGGAGTGAGTGAATGTCTGAGCTCAAGTCCTCCTTCACTCTCTCTCCCTTTCCCTCTCCATTTCTCATCTTCACCCTCTCTCCCTTTTCCTCTCCATCTCTCTCCCTCTTTTCCTCTCCGTCTCTCTCTCTCTCCCTCTTTTCCTATGTCTTCCTCCTTCACTCTCTCCCTCTTCATCTCTCTCCTTCACTCTTTCTCTCCCTTTTCTTCTCTGTCTCTCTCTCTCTCTCTCTCTCCCTCTTTTACTCTCCGTCTCTCTCCTTCACCCTCTCTCTCCCTCTTTTCTCTTTGTCTCTCTTTTTGCCCTCAAATGACTGAGCGTGTGCACATATATGGCCAGTTCCAGGGAGATTTATATGGCTATGTATGTGTGCAACAAAGAAGGGTGTGTGTTTTAGAGTGTGTTCATCTCAGTGCTGAGAAGGCATTCATGCAGAGAGTTGAGTACTTTTGTTTGTGTGTCTGTATGTCAATGTGACAGCAATCATGCAGGTGTGTGCAGTAGAAAGACACAGGGCCCTAATTACATTGACGGGCAACTGGCAACGAGCAACGTCCACTGTGCATGAACTAAAGTTAAGTTAATAACTTGGCAAACTCATCTTGCTAATTTAATCTAATACCATGAGCAAGGTCCTAAACGCAGACATGGGTGGGTCAGCTCACGGCTCCCACACGCCAAACGATAGCTTTAGTTCATGCATAACGGACTTTACTCGTTGCTTTGCTCGTTTGCAGTCAATGAAATTAGGCCCCACGGGGTGAGAGAGAGTGTGTGTGTGTGTGTGTGTGTGTCCTACCAATGTCGTCATCCGTGCGGTCCATGGGGTCCTTCTCCAAGCAGTCGCGCACGATGTCTCGGCTCATGAGGGGGTCGGATGCGCGCTCGATATCTTCCTCATCGTCGTCTTCCTCCGAGTCCACGGCCGTCTCAGGTAGGCCACTCAGGTCCATGTCGCCCGGCTCACACTCTGTGGCCTGTGGAGGGGACAGAGGCCTGGGCTTAGTGGGGTCACAGGTTCACATCACAGACCTAGCACCAGTCATACTGCACACTCACTGTCACAGACGTGAGGTCCATCATACCGCACAAGCATCAGGGGTTAGTGAAGGTTCACACTGTTCACTAACCATAGCACTAACCACTACAAAGACCTAGGGTTAGCCATGCTAATCACTAACCATAGCACTCACCACTGCAGAGGCCTAGGGGTTAGCCATGCTAATCACTAACCATAGCACTCACCACTGCAGAGGCCTAGGGGTTAGCCATGCTAATCACTAACCATAGCACTCACCACTGCAGAGGCCTAGGGGTTAGCCATGCTAATCACTAACCATAGCACTCACCACTACACAGGTCTAGGGTTAGCCATGCTAATCACTAACCATAGCACTCCCCACTGCACAGGTCTAGGGTTAGCCATGCTAATCACTAACCATAGCACTCACCACTGAACCGGCCTAGGGGTTAGCCATGCTAATCACTAACCATAGCACTCACCACTGCACAAGCCCAGGGTTGCCATGCTGTACGCCAACACAGGCATAGGGTGAGCCATGCTGTTCACTAGAACAGGCCTATTTTACCACTTCATACATTGCACAACATGGGCCTGTGGTCAGCCACTCGTCACCTGAAGCACACCCTTATTCCAACCAGCTGCTCACTCACCACATCTCATCTGTAACTACCTCAGCATCCCAGCTGGCCTGAGTTAACCACACAGGCTCTCACCCAAGCAGTCACACAGGAATATAACTGACCAGGGATCAGTACTGGCCAGTATCTCACCTAGCCTGCACACAGCACTACAAGACACACACACACCAAGTCAAACAGCAATATAACTGACCTGTGATCAGTATCATAGTGTTCAATCAACCAAGCAATATCCTAAAACAAACCTCTGATGACTGCAGTTTACAAGATATGCACACACACACACACCCAACAGCTATAGCGATGATCCTGCTGCTCAGAATGAAGTCCACAGAAGCTTCTGATGCAGAGGGAGGAGAGAGACGGCGTGTGGTGCGGCAGCGAGAGAAGGAGGGTGTCAATCTATGAGTGTAAATTGAAACACTCTCTCTCACACACACACACACACTCACACACACACGCTCCAGCAGAACTCCTCCAAAGACAAAAGCCTGCGCTTCATTGCAGCACCCTGCTCACACGCAGACACACCGTAGCCATGACGACTGTCTCCTCTAGCTGTGCACAGGCTTTGAGAGATGGTGATTTGCAGGTTGGTGCTGATGCTGGTGCTGTCGTCTTGGCGATCCTCCTGCGCCAGCCCCGAGCGAGACGCATCCTCACCGATCCCATCTCCCCCTGTCCCTCAGCCAACTCTGTCGCCCACACACACTCACACACACTCTCCGGCCATCACCCCTCGAAATGACAGCAGCGCAGCTCATTAAATATGCAGCAGTTTGCTGAGGAGCGTCCACTCAGAGATCAGCCCAGATCAGAGTGGGAGGGGCTAGGGCCAGGGGCAGGGCCGGTCTTTCAGGTGGGGGATGGGGAGCATGTGTGTGTGTGTGTGAGGGGGGACCAGGGCAGGTGAAAATAATGACTCAGGCACCTGACACACACACACACACACACACACACACACACACACACACACACACACACACACACACACACACACACAAAGATTGTTACAGCACAATACCTCCCCTTTTCAAAGCTGTAACGCACATGACGAACAGCGCCACACAATGGACAATAATAGAGAATAGGTAAGTGCCCAGATCTGACATAAGCAGGCAAAAAGTCATCGTTAAGACCGAAGGGGTGTGTCACTACACTTCACTAGCAGGTCTCTTTGGCACCTGCCAAACTCTTACACACCACCGAGACCTCAAAAGGTCATGAGGGTAACTCAGTGCAAAGGTCAAGATGAGGTCATGTAGGGAAGGAAACCGCTGTGTAGTGGGCTGGGGATAGAAGTAGGGTCAGGGGTCACAATGACATCACCTCTCTAAAGGACATATTTACAGATAAGATATGAAATTCAAGATGAGGGTTAAGTGGTTCAGCAGTACCTACGAGACGTCTCTTAAAATAAGCAGCTTATATCCTTATACATGACCAAAACACCTCCAAGCTGAAGAGTTTATGAGAGCACTTTTAACCAGATCCAGTCAACATTTACTGGGCAGCCATTTTGACTTTCCCCCAGGCAGTTTCCTGTGCTGTAATGTTTAATAGATGAAGGTGTTTGCAACTGGATCTGCTCCGCCAGGCTGCGCTGCTACCTGGTGCTCAAAACATGGTGATATCCGCACATCCTCAAAAAGAATAATCTCTCTCTCCCTCACACACACACACACTCACAAAGAGACATGCGCTCATGTACACACAATCATACACACACGCTGCTAAGATTTTTAAGTCTACTGGAAAATTGAGTAATTTTGAATAATCTTGGGTGTGAGTAGTTAGAAATAAGGGGGGTACTGAGTGTGTAGAAGAAAAGAAAACGAAAGGCACATAATTACCAAGTGTGTGTGTGTGTGTATGCTTTTATCCAATGAAAGCCTGATCTATTTTTTAACAGAGGCTGGAAGTGTGATCCATGGCCCTTGAGAGAGGAAGGAGAGAAGGAGAAACAGGAGGAGAGAGGGGGGGGGAGAGGAGAGAGAAAGGTGAAAGAAAAAGACTGACAAGTGAGGAAAGGGAGAGAGAGAAAGAAGAGAAAGATGAAGCAAGGAAAAAAAGGAAGACAGAGAGTGATGAGAGAGTAGAGAGATAGCAGTAGAAAGAGAGAGAGAGGGAGACCGAGTGAGAGAAGGATGGAGAGAGAGAGAGGGAGGGAGGGAGAGAGAGAGAGAGGTGAGAGAGTAGAGAGAATTCACACAAATGAGGGATAGCAGGTGAGAGAGAGAAAGGGAGGGAGGGAGAGAGGTGAGAGTGATGACAGAGTAGAGAGAGTAGAGAAGGAGAAAGAGAGAGAAGAGAGAGAGAGCAGGAGAGAGAGTTTGTGTGTGAGAGAGTGTGAGAGAGAGGGAGGGCGGGAGAGGAGTGGAGGCGTTAATATTTCAGGAGGTCTATTCTGAGATCAGCACTCCTGAGCTCCCTCCTGTCTCATCATTTATTCAAACGCCAAAACACACCGCCATCTTGGCTGGGCGGGGCTGATGTTACCACGGAGATGAGACCACTGTAGAATGTTCCAGCACACCAGCCCAAAGACATGCTGGGATATGAGCATGTGACACGCTTCACCACCTGATGACACGGTCTGCTATGGCGGAGCTAAACTGGTGACTGCTGGACCGTCATACTTAACAAATAAAGACTTGCGGTAATACATCGTAATAGATACCATTAAACTATCAATCCTATATGCTTGCATAAGACAGTAACTGCCGTGTGCATATTTCTTTCTTTCAGTGCGAAATATCAACCTGTTGATTTAACTACTACTATGGTTAGCCAGTCAGAAGGAATCAAAGCCACAGAAACCAGCACTGGGTTTAGCACTCTCACAAAAACTACAGTGAACATGGAGTTAGCACAGAAACCAGCTCCTGATTACTCACGGAGTAAACACAGAAACTAGCTCCTGAGTAAACATGGAGTTAGCACATAAACCAGCTCCTGATTATGACTTATGGTGATGAAAAATAAACAGTGTTCTTCAATATTACTGTGCCGTCGACACCCTTGGTTTCTCTCCCTCAGCCCTTTTCTATGTAAATGTCTGGACCCAAATGGGTTGGAGATAACCATGTCGGATTGGTCAGTACCACGTCTAGGAAGAACTGCATTTGATTAGTCAGAGGCGGGTTGGATAGGCCAAGGCTACCTCTGATTGGACAGTGTGGTTTTTGATTGATATTTGATTGGTGGGGCTTGGGTTGGTCAGGGGTGCCATGTTAGAGTTGACTACAGCAGCAGCACATCTGTTCCCAACAGCCAACAGATGGAACGAGGGGATCAGGGAGAGTGGCACGCGTGCAGACACACACACACACTCACACCCCATACACTCACACCCCACACACTCACACAAGTAAATCACTATTCTCACAACCACAGAAGGAACCCACACACACACATTCACAATGAGTAATCTCACACACATACAGTACATACACAGAAAGAGAAAGTGAGAGAGAAAACACATAACACCCCAACCCCACTTTCTCCCTCATCACCATCTCATAGCCTCACGAACACACACACACACCGTGGTAATCATAGCCTCACAAACACAACAAAGTATCCATCTATCCATCCATCCACACACCGTGGTCATCATAGCCTCACACACACACACACACCGTGGTCATCATCGCCTCTCACACATACACACCGTGGTCATCATAGCCTCAAAAACACACACCGCGGTCATACAGGCACACACATCTTCAGTTTCCATACACACACACCGAAAATAGAGAGATGTATACTCCAAGATAGCCTCAGACAAAGACAGTGAATCAAATGCAAGCCTCTGACAAACAGGCAAACACCCTGCACCCCCACCAACACACACACACACACACACACACACACACACACACACAACCACACACACAACCACACACACAACCACACACACAACCACACACACAACCACACACACACACAACCACACAGCTTGAGCTAGCAAACAAACCCAGCAGGTGCTGGAGTGCTGACCTGCTGTGTATGTGTGTGTGTGTGTGTGTGTGTGTGTGTATGTGTTAAAATGGGTTTCTGTGTGTGTGTGTGTGTGTGTGTGTGTGTGTGTGTGTGTGTGTGTGTGTGTGTGTGTGTATATGTCTGGAACTGGAACTGATCACTAGCGTGTGGTGGAGGTCAGGACAACACATGATAAAGAAGTGCTGTGCTTCTGTTGCTAAGATACACAAACAAGCATGCAGTCAAAACATGTGCACGCACATGCACGCACGCACGCGTGCACACGCACGCACACACACACACACAGCTGAAGTGTGTGAGAGAAAGACAGAGAGGGAGAGAGTGAATATGTGTGTGTGTGTGTGTGTGTGTGTGTGTGTGTGTGTGTGTGTGTGTGTGTCCTCACCTGGTAGATGTCAGACAGGCTGCTGCTTCCAGAGTCACTGGTGATGCTACATCCTGATTGGCTAGAGGACACGTGCGTCCCCTGGGGGTGCAGTCCGTCGGCCAGGTGCAATCTGCTGAAGTCCGCAGGGAGCTACACACACACACACACACACACACACACACCAGAAGAAAGAGAAAAGATGAACATTAGTTCTGAAGTTGAACAGTAATAATAATTAAAATTAAAACAAAAAACGACCAAATCTGAGCCGATTCATCCCCTTACAACAGCTGAGACTGGAGGAGAGATAACCTTAGCTGGCACTGAGGCAGAATTGAGCCAGACCACACCACACAACACTCAGCGACATGCACAAAATCAATCAAAAGTTACTATAAAACCCACAAAACACACAGACATACCCTTCTGAAACCTATATCAAACAAATAAATCTTCTGAGCTCATACCAAACACCTGCTCTCACACACACATATCCAAAAGAAGCTCTAAGGACTCGACTATAAGGCTGTGATGGTTGAGTATTTAGAGTAGTAGTCTGAGGTGAGTTGGCTGTATCTCTTCAAAAATGAACCCTAAAATTCTGAATGCATCTGAAGTCTAGTCCTGAAACTCCACTCCAGTTTATGGGATTAAAAACTCAGGAACTGAACCCAGAACAGAGTAATCTGAGGCCAGCTGGTACTGAACCCAGAACAGAGTAATCTGAGCCAGCTGGTACTGAACCCAGAACAGAGTAATCTGAGCCAGCTGGTACTGAAGCTCACTAACTCAGTAACTAAAACTAATACACAAAATGCTCAGACCAGTACTGCTTCCAACCCACCAATTTGTATCAATAAAATAATCAAACAAGTAAAGTAAGACTATTTGGACCTTTGGAGAAACCAAACTACCAGTCAAAGTAGAGTGAACTTCTGTCTGACCCTAAAAAGTGAGTGTATGAACTATTTGTCAATACAAGTGCAAAATTTGCAAATACAAATTAATTGTCATGCCAATAAAGCACATTGAATTGAACTGAATTGGGGGAGAGAGAAAGAGAGAGAGAGAGGAGAAAGAGAGGGGGAGTGAGACAGAGCCTGGTGGAGAGAGAGAGAGAGAGAGAGAGAGAGAGAGAAAGAGAGTGAGAGAGATAGACAGAGAGAGGGAGGGAGGGAGGGAGGGAGGGAGGGAGAGAGAGAGAGTTAGAGGGTCCAGCAGGGGCAGACACTGTATCTCAGTGAGCTCTATCTGTGGACACGTCCATCGTGAGCCCTATCTGTGGACACGTCCATCGTGAGCTCTATCTGTGGACACGTCCATCGTGAGCTCTATCTGTGGACACGTCTATCGTGAGCCCTATCTGTGGACACGTCCATCGTGAGCCCTATCTGTGGACACGTCCATCGTGAGCCCTATCTGTGGACACGTCCATCGTGAGCCCTATCTGTGGACACGTCCATCGTGAGCCCTCACAGGCTTCTACATGTGAAGGCCTGGGGTAGAATGCTGCAAGGCATGATGGGAAGTGTGCCTGGGGGGCACGCAGATGAAAGGAATAATTAACACCAGCTACACAGCACTACAGCCCCGAGACAAGCAATTACCCAAAACCAACAAGGACACACCAGGAGGAGTCCTTATTTCAGTTCAATTTGGAGACGTACTGCTTTGTGTCGTCCATTTCTCTACAGCTCTCGTATCTCTTTGTGTCTTCCACTTCTCTCTATCCCTCTCTCTCTCTCTCACACACACCCCCCCCCATCTCTCCTCTATGTGTCTTCCACTTCTCTTTCTCTCTCTCTCTATCCCTCCTTCTCCATGTGTGTCCCTTTCTTCTTCCCAGACTGCACTTGCAGAAAGAGATCAGTGTTTTTGGTGGCAGGGGTGAGTTCAAGAAGATACGTAATATAATGTATGGGGTTCCCTTAAAAGCGGATTACACGCACAAGCAGGCACGCACACACAGACATATATCATGTATATCAGAACACACACATGCGACGCACACACACACGAATGCACACATGAACAGAGTAGGCAGAGGGAGGAATAAAGACACTCACATTCTCACACACACACACACACACACACACACACACACACACGCACACACGCACACCTTTGTATCTCAGCAGGAGGCTGTTTTTATTCTAACCTGTGGCCATTAGGGCTCATGAATATGCAGTTAGAATATCACAGCTGAAAAAAACACTGAGAGAACGAGTGTAAGGATAGCTGAGGTGTTGATGGGGAGAGTGAGAGGGGGAGAGGGGGAAGACAGAGAGAGAAAGAGATAGAGGGAAAGAGAGTGAAGGATACAAATAGAGGGAGGAATGGAGGGAGGGAAAGAGGAAGTGGGTTGAGAAATCACTTTTTCACATTTTCACACCTCAGAGATGTGAAGTTCAGATGAATGTTCAAACACCGTTCCTGCCAAACACTGTGCCGCTCAAACACCGTGCTGCCCAAACACCGTCCTCTAAACACTGCGCTGCCCAAACACCGTCCTCCAAACACTGTGCTCGCTCAAACACCCTCCTCCAACCTGGTGGCTGGCGACAGGGCTGTAGTTGTGGGCTATAGCTCAGAGATTCTGGGTGCACACCTACAATTGGTCTTTCAGTTAACGCCTTTATCCAAAGCAGCTTAGCATAGTGCAGATGTACATTTTGTGTGTGTGTGTGTGTTCCTGGGGTATCAGGGTTATCCAGCCCTTTAGTGTTCTTGGTACTCATATTTTCTGCATTCACTCACACACACACACACACACACACACACACACACACACACACACACACACACACACACACACACACACACACACACACAGAGAAATATCTGTGAAAACAGCAGTAAATAAACAAATGCACCTCTATGCTACTGCCTATCAGACCTGTTTTAGTCCCTATTATCCCGGAGGCTTGCGGTTAGTCTACAAACACAAATGATCATTCACAAACAAAAACACACACACGCCGGCTTTCATAAGCGCTTCATTATCAAAGTATTGTTGTCTTTTAATATGACAAAAGCCAGACAGTCTCTCAGTCTCCTGCCTTCCAAATCTAATTCCAAATCCAATTCAATGCAATTTCAGTCCATCACCATTCGAATGCAGTTGCATGACCCTAATATTCAGATATATGACAGGCACGCTTATCTAAAGCGACTTGCAGATACGATACATGCTTACAAATACCCAGGGGCCGCATCCATTATAGTCATTTAGCATCCCAGGCCTGCACACTTTATGTCTGTCCATTTCTGCGCGCGCGCACACACACACACACACACACACACACCACGCACACACACATCACGCACACACACACCCACCAACACACAGACACAATTGCTTTGCACTATGATGTCAGGCCAGCCACATGAAAGGTCCAATCCCACGGATTCAACCACAACAAATGGAACAGAACAGAGGCCTGAGGGGAAGAATGTGTCAATCACACTGAAGAGCCAACAGTTCGTGTGTGTGTGTGTGTGTGTGTGTGTGTGTGTTGCTGCAAAAAAGTGACATGGATTTCATACAATGGTTTCACAACCAGGAAACTATATTTTACCTATGAATATTTTGATTGTGCAAACATACACAGAAACACACACACAGACACACAATGACTCCCATTGCAAGTGAGGCCACACACACGCAGACACACACAAACAGACACACACAAACACATACACACAATGACTCCCATCGAGACTGAGGCCACACACACGCAGACACACACAAACAGACACACACAAACACATACACAGACACACAATGACTCCCATCGTGACTGAGGCCACACACACGCAGACACACACAAACAGACACACACAAACACATACACAGACACACAATGACTCCCATCGTGACTGAGGCCACATACACGCAGACACACACAAACAGACACACAATGACTCCCATCGCGACTGAGGCCACACACATGCAGACACACACAAAGCCCAGCCTCCACAGACCAAAGCTCTGCTTTCCCCAAACACAATGGACCATAAACAATAGGCGTGCCGTAGTGGCCGGATGGGAATATCCACAGCCTTTGAAGCCTTCCTGCAGTCAATCCTCATATCCCACCTCCACCCCACACGCTCCCGGGGGTCCTTGCTCCTCCCTTTAGGCGTCCGGCTCGCTCCTGCGCGAGGCGCCGGACTTAATAAAGGCTTCCCTCTCCCATGCCACAATTTAGGTCAGGGCCTCAGTCAATCAAGCCCCGGAGCTTTTAGTTTAATGTCGTCACACACACACACACACACACACACACACACAGCTCTGATTATCACCACAGAAGAGTGGGGAGGCGTGACTGTGGACGAGCCCTTTAATGTGTTCTGCATTAGGAGATAAGCCGGCCAGCGGTGCGTACGAACATCAACACACACACACAAACACAGGGCCGTTTACCCAGAGTGCTTTGCTGCTGCGGTGGTTAAGAGCACAGTGGGATGCAAAGAGAGTGAGGAGGAGTCTTTAGTTACCACGGCGATCCCTCACCCATCTCTCTGCGTGCTCGATGTAAGCAGATCAGGCTGCCCAAAAATAAATAAATAAATAAATCACTCTGCAGACCTAATGACCTACTTTACAGAGGAGAGAGGAGAGAATGGGGTAGCAGGACAGGTCCAACCATAACGCTGCGTGTGTGTGTGTGTGTGCGTGTGTGTTTGTGTGTGTTATTCATACTTGTATGTGTATGTGAGGTGTACAAGCACGTGTATGTGTTCAAGTCTGTATGTGTAGTTTTGCTCTTATATATATTTTATAATAAGGGGTACTTTATATTTGGCCACTGGAGGACCCCTGTCTCTGCGGTTATGCTACACCCCCTGCTCCGTCCTGGGGTCCTCCGGCGGATGAAGAGATTAACTTCAGCAGGATGCCAGATTAAACAGGAGGCTCAGATACACACAGACCCAACATACACATCCTTACATCACTACTTACATACACACAGACCCAACATACACATCCTTACATCACTACTTACATACACACAGACCCAACATACACATCTTTACATCACTACTTACACACACACAGACCCAACATACACATCCTTACATCACTACTTACACACACACAGAAAAAAACTAACCCACCTAATGAATAGTCAACACAAAAAACACAATACCAGCATAACCACACAAACACTATATAGACCAGGAAGAAGTGACCGATTAGTACCTTCCCCCACTACATCCTGTGGGGGTTTAGTAGATAACCTCCGACCCCCTAGTCTGATCAGTTGGTACCCAGACCTATAGCCCCATCAGGTGGCATCTCCTCTCTCTCTCCCTTACATAGTCTGCCCTCAGGCAAACAGGGATGATGCCTGCCGGCTCAAAAGCACCCGGAGAGAGAGAGAGAGAGAGATAGAGAGAGAGGGGTGGGGGGAGAGAGAGAGAGAGAAATAGAGAGATTGAGAGAGAGGGGGGGGAGAGAGAGAGAGATAGATAGAGAGATAGAGAGAGAGGCTGGGGGAGAGAGAGAGAGAGAGAGAGAGAGCGAGCAAGCGAGCAAGAGAGATATTCTGGTCTCCAATGCCCACTCCCCTTTAAAACCAATCCATTCTCCGCACGGCTCAGATCAATCATGTGCTGGGTGACATTCTGCATCGTCACCCTGCCAAAGTCCAAACTCAATAAGTGCCATAACCCTTCAATATTGATGAGGGGGGAGTGAACTAATGCTTCAATAATAAACAGATCAAGGCATGTAAACAGCCTGGCAACCATCCAGCACAGGACCTCTAGACCAGCAGAAACAATATCTAAACAACCTGGCAACCACCCAGCACAGGACCTCTAGACCAGCAGAAACAATATCTAAACAACCTGGCAACCACCCAGCACAGGACCTCTGGACCAGCATAAACAATATCCAAACAACCTGGCAACCACCCAGCAGAACTATGCCCCGAACCAATTGGTAACAAGGACCAGCATTTAAACTCACCTGCAGAGACCTGCAGAGATATTAGCCAGACAAGGAACAAAGAGTAGCACTTCAACTCCAGACCAGCACATCAGTCCTGGTCCAGCATATACATTCTGAGTGGGTTTCCAGTCAGCAGGAAAATGACTGTCAGAGATCTGGTATGAATCCACCTCAGGTCAAACCCAGAACCGTTTCAAAGTCTGCCTCTATGTGGCCTAGCTCCCATCGCTACACGCTCAAACTGCTAGCTCCAATCGCTACACGCTCACACTGCTAGCTCCTATCCTATCGCTACACACTCACACTGCTAGCTCCTATCGCTACACGCTCACACTGCTAGCTCCCATCGCTACACGCTCACACTGCTAGCTCCTATCGCTACACGCTCACACTGCTAGCTCCCATTGCTACACGCTCACACTGCTAGCTCCCATCGCTACACGCTCACACTGCTAGCTCCTATCGCTACGCGCTCACACTGCTAGCTCCCATCGCTACACGCTCACACTGCTAGCTCCTATCGCTACACGCTCGCCGTCGGAGAGCCGGAGCTGGCACCGGTCTGGGGTGTGACATCTGATGACTTGACATGCCACCACCTTCAAAGTGATTCCACACCAGCATCAGATATGAGTGTGGGAGCCTGGGAACATATGGCAGCACACTGACTCTGGTAAAGAGACCGTAAGCCCTGACCCAATTCATTAACAGCATAGGCATATTCCACGACAGAGACAGGGGGGGGGGGGGGGGGGGGGGGGGGAGAGAGAGAGAGAGAGAGAGAGAGAGACATCTAGAACCTCTCCAGAACCCATCGTGGCTACTACCTGCAACATCTTCGCACACACACACACACACACACACACACACACACACACACAGCTAGCCTCTCTTTACTCTGCACCAGCCTAGTGCCCACGCTGAGATCTGTGTCAATATGGAGCCGTAAAGGAAAATGGGTTCAAACATTCCCTCTTCATAAATCTTGCTGCACAGTCTAGGTCTGTGTGACGGGGCAAGTGGCAAGCACATGGCCACCCTCACACACTGACACACATTAATCATCCAACAGATAAATGAGTTCAGATGAACGATCATACCCATGCATACACATAGAAACACACCTCTTACTATGTGGAGGATACCAGTGAAAATACATCCACCACACACACACACACCCACACACCCTTCATTATGGTGCCTCAGAATCAAGAGCCACACTGCTAATATCAGCCCCTCTGAAACATACACCCTACCTTCCGACTGCAAACAAATAAGACAGCCATGGATTAGCAGTAATGTCCTGTTGTTCGTTCTTTTATACACACACACACACACACACACACACACACACACACACACACACACACACACACACACACACACACACACACACACACACACACACACACACACACACACACACACACACACACACACACACCACACACACACACACACACACACACACACACACACACACACACACACACAGCTCCGTCTTCAGCAGCACCATGGGCAGGGTGCAGCAGCAGCAGCAGCAGCAGCAGCAAGCAGCAGGTGTGAGCTGTGGTGTGGTAAGGTGACGGTCGCTGGTTTGGCGTGCTTACCGGGGCTCGTGACGCCATGGCAGCCTGCCTCGGTTAACGGTTTCATAACGGTGTGGGGAGGAGATGAGCTCGGCTCCGTTTCAGCATCCTTGCTCACTACAGCTAATCTTTCTCGCTCTCTTCTTCTCTCTCTCTCTCTCTCTCTCTCTCTCTCTCTCTCCCCACCTATCCTCTCCTCTTCTCTTCTCTCTCCTTCTGTCTGTCTGTCTCTCTGACAGTGCCTTTCCTTCTCCCTCCCTCTCTCTCTCTCTCTCTCTCTCGTGGGGGGAGGCAGATAGAGCCCCCCTCCCTCGTGTCAGTGGGGGTGCTAAGACTACGAGGCTTCAGACTCCAGCATCAGCATCAGTCTCCTACAGCCAGCAGCGTACACACACACACAGACACACACACACACACACACACACGTGTGCACACACACACGCCCAGCTCTTCACAACCAAGCCGTCACAGAGAGAGAGTGAGAGCAAGGCAAAAAGAGAGGAGGGAGGAAAATCAATGGCAATATGAAAGCACAGATTACAGTGTGAGGTCCAAGGATGCGAGCAGGATCGCCACGGCGACGGTCTCCCTGGAGCTCAGTGGTGATTAGCTGCATCGCTCCAGCCAATGATGGAGGAACACGGCAGGCAGCCGAGCGGAAAGAGCCGGAAAAGATGGAGAGGAAGAGGAGGAAGGAGAGAAAAAACCTGACTAAAATGGCTGACAGCACTTTCACTCTCATTCGCTCGCTCCTCTCTCTCCCTCTATCCCTCTTGTGCCTTGCCAGCCTGCATATATAAACATTAACACACACACACACACACACACACACACACACAAGCTCACAGCACTACACACCATTACATGAGGTGGGTACTAGGGAATCTGTCTCCACATAGACCCCCACACACACACACACACACACACACACACACACACAGTGGTACGCACCATCACATTAGGTGGAGACCTCAATCCAGCCTTGCATTGTTGAATACTCCCGGTTCATCTATGACCAAAACAGCCCATGCATGTGTGTGTGGGTGCGTGCGCCTGTGTGTGATGTGCATGTGTGTGTGTGCGCGTGTGAGAGTCACTGAGTGTAGGGGGAGGAGTGGAGGAAGGAAGAGGGGGGCTCAGAATAGGAACCTCCTCCCTCCCTCCCCCTCCCCCTCTCCCTCTCTCTCTCTTCCTCTCCCTCCCTCTCTCTCTCCCTCCCTCCCTCCCTCCCTCTCCCTCTCTCCCTCTCTCTTGCTCTCCCTCCCTCCCTCTCTCTCCCTCTCTCTCCCTCTCGCTTCTCTCCCTCTCTCTCTCGCTTCTCTCCCTTTCTCTCTCGCTTCTCTCCCTCTCTCTCACTCACACACACACAGCTGCTGGTGACGGCTATTCTGCCCTCACACATGAAGTGAACAGAGAAAAGGAGACAATGAGAGAGAAAAAAAAACGAAACGACAAAGGCGAACGACAGAGCGAGCTGAGGAGAGAGGATGAAAGAAAAGAAAGAGGGAGAGGAGAGATGAGAGATGAGAGATGGAGAGGAGGCGCGGACATGAGAGAGAGGTGGGAGGATGAGAGAGAAAGTGAGAGAGAGAGAGGGAGGGAGCCGCAGTGAGTGTAATGTCATTATCATGCTCCTCTCAGCTCGGTGCTGGAGCTGCCAGCAGTTGGCATGGCAACGGTGGAGGAGAGCGAGGCGCTTCCTGGGCTACGGATGGAGTGAGAGAGCAGAGGAAGAAGAGAGGAGAGGAGAGAAGGGATAGAAATAAACCATTAAAAGACAGCCAGGCAGTCTGTGCTGCTGAACACAGCTGTGCAGGCGACACCCCTCTCTCCCTCACACACACACAGTCAGGCTGCCCCCCTCTTTCTGTTGCACACATTTGCTTCAGTGCAGGTTGCCATGACAACAAGACCAGTTAGCTGCCCCCCCCTTCCTCCCCCTCCAGCAGACTACACGCGTCCCGCCCACATGTGACTCTCTGTCGCCGTGACAACGGAAGTGAGCAGGCCACAGAGCCAGAGGCAAGGCTGAGCTGGGTAGCTTCCCCCTACCAAAACACACACACACACAATCACATGCATGCATGCACATACCCTCATACACACTAAAACAAATGTCTGCCTTCCTGCATCCATCTGCACTCTCACACACACACATTCTCTCTCTAGGGAAAAAACCCTATCCATCAGACAATGGTCATAGTATCATATCACAGACAGTGACACGATGATCAAATAATGGATCCTTCATCACACACACACAGACACACACACACAGACACACACACACACACACACACACACACACAAACATCATGATAGATGACGGGACTGGAGTGGGCGGCCAGTTTAATGGAAGAATAACAGAAGGTACGCGTCTGCATAGTATTTAAAGGGCAGAAGTGAGCCTCAGACAGGGAGAATACAGTCTGCAGTCCTGACAGATGGGTGACCAACATTTGGTTCATTAATTGAACTAAAGTGTTTGAGCGGTGCGAAATTTCACTCGTCATCTGAACATTTTAACACATTTGACTGACTATAAAAGACTATAACTAGAGATTAGCATGTGCGATATTAGTGTTTAGTGTGTAAGAGCGTCATGTCCATATCCTAGTGCTGTTTTTCAGACACATGCATGGCAGATGATAAGCTATCCAAAATGTCTCCTCTGCCATAATAAAAACATGAAACTGGGTCCCTGGAGCCACAGTCTCCTCTGAGCAAGAAAATAGTTCCTGTCATCACGCAAGTCTATGAGTATCCAATGGCAACGACAGTCCATGGGCCCCGGCCTGTGGGCATGGACAATATGATAACCGACGCACACTTCATAAACACACATATATTATCTCAGGTCCCCCACCCACCCTGCAACACACACACACACACACACACACAAAACACACGCACACATAAAACACACTAGCCCTTTCACTCTCCATCACAAAGAGTCAGGGAACAATAGCTCAAAGGCCCTTCCGTCCAGGACAAAGCTACAGAGGCTAAACACTTCTCATCTCTCAACACACACACGCACACACACACACACACACACACACACACACACACATACATAAAACAACAGTCATCTATTTACATATGTTGAATAATCAGGTATTGCATTAACATGCACTCACTACAGACAGATGTACACAAAAAAGATAGACAGATAAACGCACACACACACACACACACACACACACACACACACACACACACACACACACACACACACACACACACACACTGCTGTTGCTTGACAGAATATCCCACACAATGACACACGATAACTGAACACATCCACTTTGCAAATCACTCCACACACTACGCCTCTTCACCATGGCTTCTTCATTTCGACACACACACACGGCCTCAGGGTTCACCTATGCCGCCGTTTGTGTTTGTGTGTGTGTGTGTGTGTGTGTGTGTGTGTGTGTGTGTGTGTGTGTGTGTATGTGTGTGTGTGTGTGTGTGTGTGTGTGTGTGTGTGTGTGTGTTTGTGTATATGTGTGTGTGTTATCGGGCTTGTTGAGGTAATCAGGAGAGGCTGGTAGTGATGAGAGTAGATGCAGATAGCAGGGTGTGAGAGGAGGAGGGGATTTTTTTGGCTGGCCTCCAACCCTCCAGTGGGACTAGAATACCCCACAATGACATCATCCTCTCTGCCAGAACAATGATGTAATGCACACACACACACACACACACACACACACACACACACACACACACACACACACACACAGAGAGAGGCTCAGGTGCTGCTGAGGTCGGTCATTAGAGCTCCCACCAATCACCCGGGGCCATCCAGCATCATTATATCACCATGATAACGGCCTGGTGGCAGGGGAGGGGCTCCGTTACCCACGATGCTTTTCAGCAACGGCAGACCCATTAGCAGCTCTAACCACAGACATAGCATATAACCAATAGGAATAGCTCTATGGCACCTAGGGTCCAAGCGAGTTCACAGGTCACAGTCGGCTAGTAGCTGGCCAAGGTGCTAGCAGTGAGCGCATTTTGGTAATTATAAAAACTATTGTCTTATTGTATGATTGCACAATACAGACTTTTGTAAACATTGAGCTAAACAAGTTTGCTTGTGAAAAAAAAATGTTTATTGAATCCTCTTGGCTGGCAAGCTAAAGCTAGGTCACTGACAGCAGGGTAATATAACCACGTGACGTGACTCCACAATTAGATCTGATTGGCTGGTGTGTGGTCTGAATATGACATTGTCCAACATTTATGCAACTTATGGCAATTTATGAACTATACAGTTAACCCAGACCACAATATGATCATATGGCATTCAACCATTCTGTAAGAGCTTAGGCAAAGGTACTTTATCCCATTCACTTAACTGAGGCAAAACACTTCCTTGTCCCACCTTGGTCCTGCCCAGTGGGACAACTTCCTGATATTCAAAGTGAATGGTCACAGGCTGGTCCAGGTATCCCCATGTCTATGGCTCTAACCCAATCATCTCCACTGCAGGCGCAGCCGACCGGCCAGCCAGTGACTGGGGCACAGGACTGGCCGAGACGGACACAGAGACAGTGAGGCAACACACTTCAGAGGCAACACTCTAACACAATTAGCCCACAGAAAGACAGAACACACAACCTTCTACCTTCAGCCTGAACATCCATTTAGCCTATGGGCCAGTTTACCTCACTCTTTAATTCTGTCTTAGTTCTTCTGTTTGGACATTTACAGCTTAGCATGCCATCACAATAATATGAGTGAGCTGTGTCTGATTGCACTCATCAGTGTGACTGTGTGTGTGTGTGTGTGTGTGTGTGTGTGTGTGTGTGTGTGTGTCCTAGCCTACATTTCACAGGGCTTTTTAGAGCAGGAGTTGATTCGTGCTGAGATGTAAAGTCACATGACCACTTCTGGTCTCCGAGGCGTAACATGAGGGCCATCA
>NC_045157.1:10897855-10907855 GCF_900700415.2 Clupea harengus | reverse complement strand
GATGATGGCAGCTCCGCTTCGCCACGAAACGCCAGAGAATGCGCAGCATTCCAAAAACAGCCGTCCTGACAGGCCTTCCCCCAGGGAGAGAGACGGAAGGAGGGGCGCGGAACGGAGGAGAAATGGGAAGAAAAGCATAGAAGAAGAAAAAGAACGAAAAAGGAGGGTGTCTGAATTACAGATTCACACAAACACTATTACCCCAGAGATGAGGCAGTCACGTTTACACACACACACACACACACATTATCCCAGAGATGAAGCCATCATGTTTACTGAGCCTGTGCTGACAACCACACCCTGTGAGAGAGGGGGTGTATTAACACACACACACATACCATGAGTCTTTAAATGATACTTCTCTCATGGAATTGCATAGACAGAAACGAACACAAACACACACACACAGCCACACACAAACACAAACACAGCCACACACAAAACACAGACACACACACACACACAACACACACACACAGCCACCAAAGCCCAGTATGCACTCCTTCAGAACTGCAAGTAGGAAAAAGGACTGAATTCATGTGTTGATGCTTTTTTAAGTCATACTGTTTAGAGAGAGGGGGGCAGGCGTGGCTGTAAGAGGCATGAAAGAGGTCCTTTACTCCTCCTCTGTGTGTGTGTGTGTGTGTGTGTGTGTGTGTTTTCCATTCCACACACAGTCACACCCTGAGCACCCCACGCACACACTTACAAACCCCTAGTGAAGCCTCTCCCAACCATCCCGTGTGTGTGTGTGTGTGTGTGTGTGTGTGTGTGTGTATATAGACTCATTTGATATAAAGTGTGCAATCATACTCAGCTAAGTCAAATTAAGTTTTTATATTCCCCTTCACACAAATACAAAGCCTCAGTCATCTATTTAAAACACACACACACACACACACCCCCCCACACACACACACACACCCACACACAGAAAGGCTCAGTCTTCCACTAGCAAACAAGAACGCACACATGCACATCTAATGACAGAACTCTCTATGGTGCTGCAGCTTTTCCTAACTCTACTCAGTGGGGATCAGATGAAGAGTAAGCACAGAAAACCATGGACAAGGAAACTAGCACACCAGCGTAGAACAGAAACTAGCACATCAGCGTAGAACAGAAACTAGCACACCAGCGTAGAACAGAAACTAGCACACCAGCGTAGAACAGAAACTAGCACACCAGCGTACAGCAGAAACTAGCACACCAGCGTAGAACAGAAACTAGCACACAAACATAGAACAGAAACTAGCACACAAACACAACAACAAATAAACACAGGTAGAAACCAGCACAGGCGACACAATAAACACAGGTAGAAGCTAGGGCTACCAGCACAAACACTACAACAGGACCAACAAAACAGCTTTGGGCAGAGCTAGCACACAGGGCTAGGAAAAGGGGAGCAAAGTAAAACACAAATATTTTTTTGCAGGATAACACAAGGTGCAGACATAGCATTCCTTGCCAGCTTTAGAAGCATGCTGTCCCGTGCTGCCCTGGCCACACACACACACACACAATCAGGTTATTGGTGTGGAGGCCGGGCTGAGAGAATGATGGTAAAGGGGGAAACAGAAATAGCCACGCTATTTGAGGAGCTACTGAGGGCGTATACCGACATTTTAGGGAGCGGAAGGGCTGGACGAACACACACAAATACACGCACACACACACACACACACACACGGATACACACACACAGAGATTCGCACACGTGCATCCAGGGGAAACCAAATACATACACACTGCCTCTTCACACACACACACATACATACATACACACAAAGGAAGTGGAAGGATGACTGGATGACAGGCAGCAGGTTAGGGATGAAAGCAAGATGGGGTGGAGTAGAGATGCTTCCTCACACACACACTGATACTCAGGATGAGTAGAGAGCGAAACTGTAGGCAGGGGAGCAGTGCTGATGTTGCACGCACACACACACACACACACACACACACACACACACACACACCTGTCCCAGAGAGCAGTACTGGACTGTGTGCCAAACAGTAGCCGGACCAGAACAGGTCTGTTCCACAGACAGACAGACACACACACACACACACACACACACACACAGGACCAAGAAATACAAACAAACACACAAAACCAGCAGACTTGGAAGCAAAAAACAGAACTACAAGCAAAGCAAAAACATCAGCAGCGATTTTCTACCCAGCACAGTACAATAGGTTTCAGAACACTAGGGAAAACTCCACTGTCAAGCTAAAACACACACACACACACACACACACACACACACACACACACACACACACACACACACACACACACACAGGCTCCAGCGGCATAGCTGAAGTAGCCCAAATGGAACAATGCTACATACATATATATATATATATATATATATCGCACATCACAGAGCTACACACACACACACACACACACAGACACACACACACACACAGACACACACACACACGCCTGCTAAGAAAGCAGGGTTCAGATGTCCGGATTCCGAAAGATGGTGAAAGCTCTGTCTGAAGTGTTGTGAAAGTATTGAGCCTTACCGTGTGGTATCCGCGTGCTGCGGGGGGCTTTCCTGTGGGGTAGGGGTCCACCGTATCGATGATGGTCTGCCTCTCCCCCTTCTGGTTGATCTTGCGGAACCTGCGTCGGGACTGCCTGTGAGAAGCCTGCCGCTGGAAGTACTCCTCATTCTCATCCATATAGTCCACCTTCGCAAAGATGGAGAGAAAGAGAGAGAGAAAAAGGAGTGAGTGTCTCTTCTCCCCCCTCCCTACCCTCTCACTCACTGCGTAAAAATAGCAAGGAGTGTGTGTGTGTGTGTGTGTGTGTGTGTGTGTGTGTGTGTGTGAGGGTAGACTCTCAAAAGCCTACGTCAAAGGGAGCTTTCAACTCCACAAGAGCAGTACTGAGGAAGAGGAAAGGAGAGGAGAGGAGAGGAGGGGAGATAAACAGAAGGGAGAGGAAAAAGGCAAGGAAAAGAGAAGAGGAGAGGAGAAGAGATGAGGAATGGTAAAAGAAAGTGATGGAGGAAAGAGAGAGAGAGAGAGAGAGACAGAGAGAGAGAGAGAGAAAGAGGAGAGAGAGAGAGAGAGAGAGAGAGAGAGAGAGAGAAAGGGTGGGTGTTGGTCGCAATAACTGCACAGGCATTAGTCTGTCTGTAGTGTGTTTGTGCACAGAGGAGAGGCTACACCCTAACATTGCTATGCAGGTTATCACACAATACAGGACTGCCACTGCAGACAGAAGCTCTCGACATGAAAAGAACTCGACTATTTTAAACTGCAGCCGTGCAAAACGACACATCCCTGCGAGAGACAGACAGAAACAGACAGAGAAGAGGGAGAGAGCGGGAGGAAGAGGAGGGAAGAAAGAGAGATGGAGAGACAGAGATGGAAATAGAGAGAGAGAGCGAGAGAGAGAGAGGGGGGGGAGATGAGGAGAGAGAAGGAGATAGAGAGAGGGGGAGATGAGAGAGAGAGAGATAGAGAGAGAGAGAGGGGGGAGATGAGGAGAGACAGAGAGAGATAGAGAGGGAGGAGATGAGGAGAGACAGAGAGACAGAGAGAGAGGATGAGAAGTGTGAGAAGAACTCATTATGGCCGTGAACAGTCGGAGTGAGCTGCTGAGAGGTGTCTGAAGTCTGGAGAGAGACGGGAGATACAGGAAGGGGAATACAAGCCCAGAGCTAAGATACATCACAGCAGCAGCAGCAGCAGCAGCAGCAGCAGGATAAGCAACACAGCCCAATAATAACACAACAACACAAAAGTGACAATACAATACAGTACAATAACAGGCAACATCACACAATAACACAATATCAACTACACATTCATACACATACAACTACACATACGACTACACGTACGACTACACGTACATACACATACAACTACACACACAGCCTCATACGACTACACATACATACACATACGACTACACACACACACACACACACACAACTAAACGTACATACAACTACACATACAACCACATACGACTACACGTACAATAAACACCAAAACATAACAGAAGACATTGTCACAACACAACACATTACACATAAAACCATTAACCATAAGATCCCAACATCCTAACCTTCCAATACTACATCACATTTGATCACAGCATCACACCACAACCCCCATCACACCCCAGCCTCTTATGAACAGGCTGCAGGTAAAGACCTCTCTGGTAATATTCCACATGGAACATACACTCTATTTTAGCTTTACACACTCTCTCATCTTCAATTCTATTTGGGTGTCTCTTTTGTCCTCTCTCTCCCTCCCTGCCTCTGTTTTAATTTGCTCCATTCTGTGCATTTATCTGTCATTCTCACTCCATTTCAGTCACTCCCTGTTCTCCATAACCTCTTTAACTTTCTTTCTTCCTGCCTCTCCCTCTCTCCCTCCCTCCCTCCCTCCCTCCCTCCCTCTCGCTGTGGCTTCATATTTCAAACTCTCACCACTGCTGGGATTACACATCAAATCTCTTGCTGCCGTACCAAACTGCTGCTATGGCAACTGCAGGAGGGGAGACTTGAGAATGTGTTTGTGTGTGTGTGTGTGTGTGTGAGTGTGGTGGTGGTGTGTGTGTGGTGGTGTGTGTGTGTGTGGTGGTGGTGTGAGGGGGGGGGTTAAGAGGCAGAGCGCATCGCATCAGTACCAGTTTTGGGGGGGGGGGGGGGGGGGGGGGGGCATGATGGTGGTGGTGCACGGCGTTATGTTGGTCCATCAGTGGAAATATGACATGGGGGCATTGGGGCACTGGACCGTCTTAAAGCTGTACTAAGGGACACATCTCATGCTGAAGCTACACTAGATATCCTGATGGCGGCCTGTGAAACACCAGCATGTAAGAGACTGCTGCTCCACTCTCCCCCGGGCTCGGCAGTCAGCAGCTCAATATTTCACCTTCCTCCAGCCCTATTGCTAAACCCGGAAGAGTGAAGCCAGTCAGAGAAAACCACCGGGGATCCATGGTGGACTCCATCACACACACACACACACACACACACACACACACACACACACACACACACACACACACACACACACCATGGTGGACTCAGTCAAGTGTCTTTAAGAGGGGTAGTATGAGAGGAGCTTCAGTGAGCTCAGTGTGCCAAAGCCAACAGCCTCTGCCAAGCAGACATGTGGGAGTACAAACCATGGTAAAACACAGCTGTGTGCCTGTGTGTGTGCACATGTGTGTGTGTGTGTGTGTGTGTGTGTGCACATGTGTGTGTGCAAATGTGTGCCTGTCTGTGTGTGTGTGTGTGTGTGTGTGTGTGTGTGTGTGTGTGTGTGTGTGTCATGAGACTTTTTTTAAGCCTTAAGTGTTGTGGGAAAACTAGAAGGGCAATTGGTACACTGGGACTCACCACAATCATCTCAGAAGGTTCCAGAACGATGCACTCACATCCACGGCGGAGGCTACCGGCTGAGCGCTTGCCAAAGCTGCAGGGAGAGAGAAGGGAGGGAGGGAGAGGTTTTAACACTGACACTAGTATATCACTCTTCCACATTAGCATTAGCATAACACCATTAAAACACACACAGCACCGACCACGAGGCTTATGCACTCGAAGAATGGAGAACAAGCCAGAAGAGAGTGGGACAGAGATGCAGAGAAAGAGGGACGGAGGGATGGAGGGGCAGAGGAGGGGCAGAGGAGGGGGAGAGTGTGTTTGGGATCAGAAATTCCAGACTCTGGAAAGAGCCCTAATCACATGGGCCTTCGGTGGGTTTCCGTGGGAACCGGAAACTGCCGGCAATAGCACATGCTCCCGCTCCTCCATTCCAGCAGGATTAAGAGCGCCGGCTCTGGAAAAGTCCGAGGCCATGACGTCACGGCCACGATGAATGGGGCGCAGAGTCAGAGGGAGGCCGAGCGAGGGATCAGTAAACACAAACAAGAATGTGGCCCTTATAGGCAGCAGAGGGACAAAAAAACATACGCACGCACACACGCAAACAAACACACACACACACACACACACACACACACACAAACACACACACAGAGAAGAGACTGGGCCCTTACATCACAGGGGAGACTGAGGAAGGCTTACAGACTTTACCACAGTAACAGACACAGTGTGTTACTGAAGGCGTGCTTGAGTTAGTGTGTGTGTGTGTGTGTGTGTGTGTGTGTGTGTGTGTGTGTGTGTGTGTGTGTGTCCTGTGTTTGTGTGCGACAGAAAAGTAAAGAGAAATAGTTTGTCTGTGTGTTAGGTGAAAATTCACATTCAATGTACTGCGTACTTGTGTATAACTATCTCCTTATTCAATATGCATATCGGGCTCACTCCCATCTTAGCAGATGAGAGAGAAGCCAAGTTAAGCACATCACATAAGGTTTATAAGAAGTTGAAGCTGGTATGACTGATTCACACAGAATGTAGACTTTTAAGCACACATACAGAAAGTACACTTTTAAGCACACACACATTCTGAATGTACACTTTTAAGGACACACACAGAATGCAGACTTTAAAGCACACATACAGACACAGAAATGTGAGTGACAGAAACAGAATGAGACACAAAGAGAGAGGAACACGTGTTTCTGTAAGAGAGGGTATGTAATTGAGAGAAAGAGGACAATTGAATGTGTGTTTATGTGTATGAGCAATTGATTCCTCTTTCTGAGGAAGTGCTGGTAGTTAGTTCATGTGTATCTCTCTCTATGTGTGTGTGTGTGTGTGTGTGTGTGAGAGAGAGAGAGAAAGACAGACAGATGAAGGGAAAGAGAGGGAAAGAGAAAGAGCGAAGTATAGTGTGGTCCTGGAAAAAATATAAATGTTTTTGAGAGGCAGACTGAATGCACACACACACACACACACACACACACACACACACACACACACACACACACACACACACACACACACACACATTCCACGGGAACAGATCTTTTGAAGTGCAGGTTTCAAAGCGAAGCAGCAGAATTATTTTGCACATGCATCAGACTGACACTGGCAGCTGTCTCATTCTTCACACTCCACCATGTTCACACACACATACATACACACACACACACACACACACACACACCTCACATACCGCCACTGCTCACTACCCCAGCCCACACATACATCACACACAGGGACAGAACTCACACATGAATAACACTTTTGCCTTTAACTATGCCTGTCTGTCAACCACAATGTGCCACAGAGACAACAGCAATAGAGGAGAGGAGAGAATGAGGAGCAGAGGAGAGGAGGACAGGAGAAGGAGAGGAGAGGAGGAGGAGAGGAAAGGAGAGAAGGAGAGGGAGAAACTACTGATGCAGGCGTGCTGCGGTTCTCGTTCCGGCAGTTCATTTCTGGGCTGTGTTACAGTGGGATTCTGGGATAGAAGTCCCACCTATGGAGGACTGGCATTCTGGCCGACCGCCGGGCCTTCGCTGAGCGTCTGTGGCCCTAGTGTGTAACACACAAACACACACACACACAAACCCAGTGTGTAACCCGGATGTGTTTAGTGAGTGACTGGCTTTACACACTCGCAGTTTGGAATGCACCTATACGTGCCTGACCAGCACCCCTCAATGGAGACATACTGCCTCAGTAACACACACACACAACCACAGACACACATGTGCACACACATGCCTACACACACACACACACACAGATGCAAACACAGGCATACACACGCAGACACAAACCACTAATCATCTGTACACATACCGAAACACATACACACACACACACACACGCACACACACACGCACACACACACGCACACACACACACACACACACACACACACAGAGAGAGAGACAGAGAGAATTAAAGCTCACGGTCTGTTTGCTCTGCTGTACGTAGTTCCTTCTAGCTGTTGTTGTGACGCAGTTCTGCCTGTGCATTCAGTGTTAGCTTTCTAAGGACACACTGAACTTCAGCAAGGAGAACTACACTCTCTAAACACACACACACACACACACACACACACACACACGCCCTCTGCCCACTTCAGACTGGTGCCCACTGGCTGCCCAACAGCAGTGAAACACACACCACATTCCATGCAGGATCACTAAAGCAACAACTTTTATTAGCTGCTGAGAAGTCAGAGAAGAATTCACCTGTGACTGGAGAACACACACACACACACACACACACACACACACACACACAGAATAATTCACCTGCAACTAGAGAAGAGTCAGGAGAATCTCCAAATACAAGAGGCACAGCACTTTCCCAGATATAAACAACAACAACAACAACAACACACACACACACACACACACAATGTACATCTCAAAAAACTGTCCCAACCAGAGGCAAACACTCATACATTCAACACACACACAGATTTGCACCTGCCAGCCACTTTCTAAGAATGAATGCACAGCAACACAGGAATATTTAACTTGAGTTGTGCAAGACGTACATTACGCTCAAACACACAGACGCGTTCAGCCAGGCTTATTGGCCAGGCTCAGTGTCTGATAACCTCCGACACACACCTCACGCCACTACATACATCAGAACGTCTGCACACACACACACACACACACACACACACACACACACACACACACACACACACACACACACACACACACACACACACACACACACACACACGCACAGGCACAGGCACGCACGCACAAGCACAGACACACACACCAGCGATAAACAAAGACGAGGTAAAAGGAGAGAGAGAGAGAGAGAGAGAGGGTGTTTCCCACTCACCGAAAAACACAGAGGTGTGGATAAGAACAGCAGCACTATCCCTTAGTATCCTCCATACTGAACAGGACTGCACTGAGCACTGAAGCCAACATCATGGTCAGCTCACACTCCTGGTGTGTGTGTGTGTGCATCTGTGTGAGAGTGTGTGTGTTCTAGCTGCAGAGTTAGTGACGGCAGACTGAAGTCAACATTCCAAAGCACGCCTGACTTCCTGATGGGCTGGGGGGCGGGGGTGGCCCTTTCACAACACACACATGACCCTGCAGTTCACACACACACACGAACCTGCAGTTCACACACACACACACAGACATGACCCTGCAGTTCACACACACACAGACACATGACCCTGCAGTTGACACACACACACACACACACACACACACACACACACACACACACACACACCCGGCCCTGCAGTTCACACACTCACACACTTATACAACACAGACACACACTACCGGACATGCACATATGCACACACACACACACACACACACACACACACACACCATCTCTGTCAAATAATAACAGGGATGGTGTGTTTGTTGTAAAATAATAACAGAGATGGTGCGTGTGTGTGTGTTGTAAAATAATAACACACACAGACACACACGATCTCTCATATTCATTTACAGCTACTGCCGTCCACATGAATCACACACACACACACACACACACACACACACACACACACACAGCAGGGACATTTGGCATCGGGTTAGGGTCAGGAGTACGTGGAATAAAGGATCTCTTCTGTACATTTGTATTCGACAATTGGGGAAAAAAAATTAAATAAAAACATTATTGTTGATAAAAACGATTTTTTTTTAAACTGCTGGCATTCTACTGCATGATCATCTCCTGTGAACCCCCTGGCGCTGGCGCTGGCTGCATCACCGGCCCCCTGCGGCCCTCAGGGTAGGCTGCCAACAGCCCCGTGCCCAGAGCTGTTATGGTCAATCAATGCTTTATGACTTTGATCACCGCATTATCAATTAATTCTGTTTGATCGCACAAGTGTCCAACTAAGAATGCCAATACCCTTGGCATTTACCCATCATGCACTCTGGCTGTGACAGACTGAGGGGGAGGCTTTGGAGTCAATATCCCAGTCTTTCAGAAATAGGACTAAATCATAGAGGAATAAGAGATAGGCATTTCAAAACCATTTGCTAATCACTGGGAACTATTCGACTGCTATTTGAATACAATTTGCGTAGCAGTAATAGCCTACTGAACAACGATGCTTCAATATAAAATGCCACACAAATGTAACAACA
>NC_045157.1:10887855-10895355 GCF_900700415.2 Clupea harengus | reverse complement strand
CCATGTTTGTGCCTAGAATCTTGCTTATGTTATGAAATTTGCTACATTTTGCCAAGTTATTAAATTAGCTCTAGGTCATGTGTGGCAGACTTTGTGTGTTGCCAGCTGTGTCGCCCATCAATGAAATTAGGGCCCATTATGTATGAATGCGTGTGTGTGTGTGTGTGTGTGTGTGTGTGTGTGTGTGTGTGTGTGGTAATGACACACAATGAGGAGCTGTTTGTGCAGAGGTTAGCATACTGCTGCATCCCTATCACACTATCAGTATCTATCCCAGGACAGACTGCTGCATGATAAGATTGAAGCTCCTTAAATAACCTCTGTGATCTTCCAAACATCAGATAAAATGTGGCAAATTTCCAGTCAAGGTTTCATATTAGGAAATATTCATTCCTGGAACTCTGCAAAAGAGAAATGTCTGTGCTATGGACTGCTTTCAGATACAACTATCACCTTATGTTATACACACACACACACACACATTGCGAACATATACTGCGAAAACAAGATTGACATCTCTGAGTTGTAGGAGGAAGTGTGTGGTGTTTTGTCAATTCTCAATTCTCTCTGTGTGTGTATGTGTGTATGCGTAAGTGTCTGTGTGAGTATGTCTGCCTACCTGCTCCTGGAACATGTATGTGTGTGTGTGTGTGTGTGTGTGTGTCTACCTGCTTCTGGAACACGTGTGTGTGTGTGTGTGTGTGTGTGTGTGTGTGTGTGTGTGTGTGTGTGTGTGCCTACCTGCTTCTGGGCAGGAACATGGACTCCTTGATGAAGACGGATCCGGAAAGGAGGATGTACCAGCAGTTACCAATGTCATCAGGACTGAGGAGAGAGGAGAGGAGAAGACTGATGAGCAATAGATAGAAAAATGCAGAGGAGTGAAGACTGTCACACGCAATAACAACAGAGAATGAGTGTGTGTGCGTGCGTGTGCGTGTGCGTGTGCGTGTGTGTGAGCACAGGTTTAAAATAGACACCTCGACACACGCAGGAGCTGCGCCACTAATACTTTTTACAAGGCAGCCAGTCGCGCGAAGAGGAAGAGGGAGGAAGTTACTCGACTGAGAGACATGGAGTTGCTTGAAAGGGATAATTTCTTAATCTGAATCCCCGGTAGAAACTTCAGGTTGCAGTCTCAGTGCCGGATGCCTGTCCTGTTTCGTCTTGTGTTAAAGCTCCTGAGAGCATAATCAGCAGTCAGACCTCCTACAGCTGCATCTGTTCTTCTCTGTTCTTCTCTTCTTCTCTACTCTGCTTTTCTCTTCTTCGTTCTGTTATTCTCTTCTCTGTTATTCTCTTCTCTGTTATTCTCTGCTCTGCTCTTCTCCCTCCACGCTGGGCTCTCCAGCTCAGCCTGCCATCAGCAATTCCTTATAAATCTGTGATGCCTTGACTGCAGGTATCAAACACACACACACACACACCCTCTGCTCTGACAAAGCACACACACACACAGCTTGGACCTACCTCTTGCTCAGCGTGATTCCTAGGGTCTATAGTGTGATAGTTCAAACAAACTTATATAGTCTCCACTTCAAACTTATATAGTTTCCACTTCTGTCCTTCTGAAAACCGTCTGAGTCAGAGAGGTAGTGGCAGATCTGTGTGTGCTGCACGGCTCCACCTCTACCTGCTCGATCAACTCTATGCGTGTTGATGCAAGCACCTCCTCATTGCATTACTTAAGCATTCAGGCGTGGTGTAGATACATGTATACTGCTTTCCTTACGCACACGCACACACTCATGCAGGCGTGGTTTAGATACATTTTCCGTATTTTACATAAACTAATGTTGAGATAACCATCAGAGTTGTCACTTTTAACCCCTTTGACACAGTCTGCACTAACTAGAGTCTCCTTGTCCTCTTCCTCTGCTCTGACCACACACACACACACACACACACACACACACACACACACACAGTGTCAGTAGCAGTGGTGTGTAACATGAGGAGATGCCCCAGCATGCCACTGGATCAACGGCAGGTGGAACCCGTCAGCTGAGCTACGAGATGCCAGTAGACACACAACACACTCACAGTGCAAACTCACATGATGACATGTTTATGACCCGGTAGAGCCGGCCAACAGATATCAACCCGAGATAAACTCTGACAGAAACACACACACACAAACCACAAAGCCTGCCAAGTGATACCAAGCCCAGAGATAAAAAATAAAATAAATAAATAAATAACAGAGAAAACTGCTGACACAGACACACAAATATATAAAACACACACACACACACACACACACACACACACACACACACACACACACACACACACACACTTCAGCAAGGAGGCTAAAACCCATAGGGGTGTGTGTCTGTCGCTAGCATGTCTCTTAAGGTGTTGAGGAGTGAGGTTTACCCACTGCACAGCACTGCACCTGCTGGCTACTGTTCTACACGTTCCTTCACATGTGCATTCCTCATTTCACAGCAGAACTGACTCGCTCTAGTGTCTGCGTGAGAACACTGACTCTTTCCTCTAGTGTCTGAGTGAGAACACTGACTCTTTCCTCTAGTGTCTGAGTGAGAACACTGACTCTTTCCTCTAGTGTCTGAGTGAGAACACTGACTCTTTCCTCTAGTGTCTGAGTGAGAACACGGACTCTTTCCTCATTTCAGAGAAGAACTGACGCGCTCTAGTGTCTGAGTGAGAACACGGACTCTTTGCTCCTCTCACTTTCTATCATTGTACTCTTCCAGGCCAACAAAAAACAAGCCCTCAATTATTCATTACCTGAAAGGAGAGGAGAGGAAAGGAGAGGGAGAGGGAGAGGGAGAGGGAGAGGAAGAAGAGAGGAGAAGGAGAGGAGCTGCAGCAGAGAGAAGAGGAGACCAGAGTAGAGGAGAGAAGACTAAAGAGAAGAGAGGAGGAAAGGAGAAGAGAAGAGAGAGGGGGAGAGGAGAGCGATGAGAGCAATGAGAGCAGGAGAGATGAAGAGATATTGGAGCAATAACGGAGCACAGTGGAGACCGTGAGATGTGTGGAGGGCTGAGACGTCCTTGGCTTCGTAGTTGCCGTGGCACTGACTGATCTGGGTCGCACACACACACACACACACACACACACACACACACACACACACACACACACTCCATACCCCATTCAAACAACCCCCACACACACCCTGCAAACTCACAGCGACATCCCCAAATCCCCACAGGGCAGGAAACCAGGCCGATGCAGTGTAAGTAGTATGTGTGTGTGTGTGTGTGTGTGTGTGTGTGTGTGTGTGGGTGTGTGGGTGTGTGGGTGTGTATACGTGTGTGTGTGTGTCCATGCATGTGTATATTAAATCAGAGTTTCACAATCTCAAAAGTAGGCCTCCCCACTGTAAGGCATGAGTAGAGCTGTATATTTAAGCTAAAAGGCTGTTTGAATTATTCAGGGTTGTTCAAACTAGCAGTGCATATGACTGCTGCCTGTTTCAGCAGCTCCAGAAGCCGTAGCCGTGACAACAGTAGCTCACACACAGGAAGTTCCTCTCCAGTCAGGAGGAGACCTGAGACACAACCTCCTGCTCCTCCCTCATCACCCATGGCAACCATAGACATATATAGATCCTTCCTTAGACATATATGGGCCCTTCCTCCATTCCCAGCTGACGGCTTTGCCGCTGGGAATGCTGGGATACTGGAGAGGGAAGCCTCCCAAACAGCTTCCTGCGAGCTGATTGGATGGTGTGTGAGAGGAAGAGTCTGGTGGTGATTGATCACCTGGGTTGTCAGTAGAGACATGCCCAGAGGGAGCACAAGTATTTCTATGGGCTCAGCAGATTACACACACACGCACGCACGCACGCACGCACGCACGCACGCACGCACGCACGCACGCACGCAGCTCTAGCAGCAGTGCATAACTTGAAACGATTTATTAACAACAGTCAGTATTTCTCTGCCTGTTTGACCTGAAGATAATTTCTAGTCAGTACTAGAAAACACACATGCATCCCTCCCATCCCCTCTCTCTCCTCTCCTTTTTTCATTCTTCTCCCTCCTCTACATTCAACCAGCCCCCCCAGCAACCCAACCCCCCCCCCCCCCCCCCCCACACACACACACACAGACGTATCCTACTAATCCCTACTCTATATACAGAAACATAAAACTGTGAGACAGACACAGTCCCAGAAGAGAGCCAAAAGTTTGCCTGTCATTCCCCTGAACTGAGAAAGGGAACACACACACACACACACACACGCACACGCACACACGCACAAACACACAAACACACAAACACACAAACACACACTATGTTTGTCCCCTGTCAGACGCATCTTGGCTATGGTTGGGGGAGGGGTTCCTAGCTAATCTGCATTCTCTTTGTCTAATCACCCTCCTAACGAGACGGCTAATCCCACGCGCACACACACACACACACATGCACGCACGCACACACACACACACTCACGCACCCACACCCACACCCACACCCACACTGCTTGTCTCACATACGCTGTCATCAAGAGGTCAGCTTGGAAATGCAGATGAACCACATCAGAAACTCAAAGAGCCATAGGAACATCACTCCTATAAGGCCAACTTCCTAGTGGGTTCAAACATACACTGTTAGATGGCATCCATACTCTGCGCACACGCACACACACACACACACACACACACACACACACACACACGCACACAACTCTCTTCAGAAGGAGAGGTGAAAATTGAGTGTGAAATTGCAGCAAATCAGTCAGTGGGGAGAGAAAAATCCCATGGGACAGAGAACGAGTATGCGTGTGTGTGTGTGTGTGTGTGTGTGTGTGTGTGTGTTGTATGCGTGTGTCTGGTTCACACACACACACACACACACACACACACACACACACACACACACACACACACACACACACACATAGGGATGGGTATCGTTGGGTTTTTATCCGATACCGGTACATAACCGATACTTTTAAAACGATACCGGTGCCTAAACGGTGCCGGAACCGATACTTTTATAAAAAAATAAAAAATAAATTACGATTGACGACATTTAAGAAAGGCTTTTTTTATTGCCAAATATATGAACTGTTTAAAGTAGATTATATATATAAATAAATACAAAACACTTTTTAACTTAAAACTTAAATAATATATGAACTGTTAACAAAAGTTTAGACTATACTTAAATAAATACAAAACACACACACACACTCTGTACACACACTACAGCTTCAATACTTCAGCAATTCTTTTGTAGAAATATCAGCATATTTGCCTTCTCCGGCAAAATGCGACACCTTTCCTGACTAATCGCATGACCTGCACAGGAGAAAACCCTCTCCGATGCTGTCGATGAGGCCTGTACACACAGATATGTATCTGAAAGTACACAATTAGGGATGGGTATCGTTTGGGTTTTTTCCGATACTGGTGCTAAACCGCTACTTTTAAAACGATACCGGTGCCTGAACCGCTACTTTTTTTTTTTAAAGCACAAAGCGACGATTGACGACATTAAAGAAAGGCTTTTTGTATTGCCAAGGCAATTTTTTTTCTTCAAATTGAACAATATATGAACTGTTTAAAGTATAAATATAAATACATATAAAACACTTGGCTTCCAACTACAGCTTCAAACTTTTTAACTTCAAACTATAAACATTATATTAACTGTAAACAACAGTTTATAGTATACTTAAATAAATATAAATAAATACAAAAAACAGCTTCAAACTTCTTTTGCAAAAATATGAGCATATTGGACTTTGGAGTCAAAAATGTATTATTTTGTTTGCATTTATTTCATGAAATTTCACCATTTTATGATTAATTAAGATCTTTTCTATCTTGTTTATAGTTACTCTTGTTACTTGAACACACTGAGTACTAGAAAATGTGTACTGCCCCTTTAAGAGACTACCGTTGGTAGTTTAGCTGTCATCTCCGTATATTTTTCAGTCTTCGGTTGCTGATCTGCCGTTGACTCTTGCCTTCTCTCCCCTCTTTCACGCAATTATTTTGTTGCATTTGCTGCACGTCGCGATGTTTGAATCTTTTTGTGCGAAATACAGCCACACTTTTAACCGTTTACCTTTCGGTAACCGGTACCTTTTCTCTGTTAAAAGGTTGATGGCTAGTTTTGTTTGTGCTTGCCTGCTCTTCACTGTCATATCAGAACCGGTTCCAATACAACCGGTACCTACCCGGAGCGAAATGCAACGCAGATTCCGGTGCTTCATTTCGGCATTTATCAGATAAGACTGTTGCTATGAAAACACCAATGAGCGTGAGCGACACAGGACAAAGTTTACATTGGGAGCTGGGGCAGTTTTACATGTGCCCCACAGAATCTGCCTAGCGACCGTGTTCAATTGGCTCAGGCACCGAAATGAAGCACCGAAATCTGCGTTGCATTTCGGTCCGGGTAGGTACCGGTTCTATTGGAACCGGTTCCATATTGGTACCGGTTCTCGGTACCCAACCCTACACACACACACACACACAGGCATTGGTTGGCATAGCAAGGTCTCCTTTGCCAGTAAAAGGGCACACACATTCTAGCCATCTCACTATACAGCCCCCTCAAACACTCACACTGTTAGCTCTGGATGCCGTGAGAGTCTGCTGACAACCTGCAATCATCACACTCTCTTAACATGTGGATGACATGTGATACCGACACTGTGTGCATGTACGTGTCCATGATTACGAGTGTGTGTGGATGCGTGTGTGTGTGTGTGTCTGTGTGTGTGTGTGTGCGTGCGTGCGTGCGTGCGTGCGCTTATGTATATATACACTCGTGTGTGTGTGTGTGTGTGTCAGTGTATGCGTATGTATATATACGTGTGTGTGTGTGTGTGTGTGTCTGTATATACACACACACACGTGTGTGTGTGTGTGTGTGTGTGTGTGTGTGTGTGTGTGTGTGTGTACTTACTAGTAGAGCACCTCGTTGGCTTCATGTCTTTCATATCGGACCGTTTCACACATGATCCTGGCAACGAGCACAAAGACAGAAGAGGAAAAATATTAATGTTTGACATCTACATCTACACACACACACACACACACACACAAACACACACACAAACACACACACAAACACACCACACCCAGAAACACACACTCAAAATGTCAACATGCATGACACACCCACAGGAGAACTCAACAAACACCCAGTCAGCAGGTATGAACAAGCATGAAACACACACAGTGCAGTGGGACTGGGGTTGACCTGTGAGTAGACACACACACACACACACACACACACACACACACACACACACACAATGCAGTGGGACTGGGGTTGACCTGTGAGTAGACACACACACACACACAGCAGGGGGACAGGGGTTGGCCTGTGAGTAGACACACACACACACACACACACACACACACACACACACACAGTGCAGTGGGACAGGGGTTGGCCTGTGAGTAGACACTGAGAAATGAGAATCCAGATTGTGGCGAGTTGTTCTGCAGCAGGTTGAATGGTGAGGTGAGGGATTACAGCACACACATTTTCATTAACAGCATT
>NC_045157.1:10812855-10880355 GCF_900700415.2 Clupea harengus | reverse complement strand
GAGGGGGGGAGAGAGAGAGAAAGGGGGAGAGAGAGGGGAAGAGAGGGAGAAGTGAATGAACTAGGGATGGCAGCAGGAGAGAAAGAAAGAAAGAAAGAGAGAGGGACTCTGGGGAGAGAGAGAGAGAAGAGTCCAGGGATGACAATGTCACTGACGCTCATAAATATTTATCTGCAGTTGGCAGGCTACAGTGAAAGAGGTTGTTGCATAGCTACTTCACCTTATGAAAAGAAGTGTGTGTGTGTGTGTGTGTGTGTGTGTGTGCGTGTGTGTGTGTGTGTGAGCGAGTGTGTGAGCGAGTGTGTGAACGAGAGAGACAGGGAGGGGGATGGGGGAATAGCCCTGAATACCTTATTATGGGCTGTCTGGGATTGAGAAGTAAAAAGAAAAGGAGAAAACTAGGCTGGGTTATAAAGGGGGGGGGGGGGGGGGCTCATGGCACTCATTTATACACAGACACGCTCACAGCAAACTGTTGCTGTGTGTGTGTGTGACTTCTATTCCATGTGTGCATGTGAGAGAGAGACCAAGAGAGAGAGAGAGAGAGAGAGAGAGAGAGAGAGAGAGAGAGAGAGAGAGAGAGAGAGAGAGAGTATGGATATCTAAGAGAGAATATGAAATATGAGAGATAATGCCAGATAATGGGTGCCAAAACCCCTTCTTAGGAGATGCTCTTGAACACATTGTGATTGTGTCAGTGTGTGGTGGTGTGCGAGTGTGTGGTGGTGTAATTGTGTGCGAGTCTGTCTGTGATGCACACTAGAGTATTTATCTTCTGGTTCTATACTTCAGCATCCTCCCTTGATTAACATCCCTCTTCTCTCTCACTCTCACTCTCACTCTCACTCTCACTCTCACTCTCACAAACGCACAAACACACGCGCTCACGCACACACACACGCCTGCATGAGGCCCTTGAAAGGCCTCTTCCTGATCCCCTCACCCACATGAGTCAGAAACGGTTTCTGACGCTATAACTTGTGACATCCTTAGGCTGGTTACACGCTACACACGCACAGAAGTGCAAAAGCCACACTGCTTCTGAAGAACTAAACAAACTCACTCCCAAGTTAGCGTCACATCCATCCACACCGCGTTCAGACTGCGTCTCCCAAAACCACTGTGGTAACCGTGGAGAGAGAGAGAGGGTTCAAAACGATAGTCTCTCTATGGTCTATGGTAGCTGTTCAGTGCTTTTGGTACACGCACTCCAGGTGTACACCTGACGTACATCGCAGATGAGATGACGCAGCGAGCCGCGGTTAGGTTAGGCTACATCACCACACGTCACAGCCGTGTCGCCTCGACTCAGCCGGGCCGAGCGCCGCTCTTCTTCTCACCGCGAGGCCTCTGCCGTCTCCATTATTCATGTTGTAAACTCCTCTGAATAATTCAGTGCAGCACGCAGCACGACGCCTCCCATCTCCTCTCCCCCCGGCCTCCTCTCCTCTCCTCTCCTCTCCTCTCCTCAGTATCTCGGCCAGATGAGAGGAGTCAGCTGGGGTGACAGAGCCCTCAGTCTTCATCCCCTGACACCAACGGGGGGGGGGGGGGGTGGGCTGTCACCAAACTTGCTGTCCCATCCCCTCCTGTGTCCTGCCTCAACTCAGAGCCAAGACTTTACAGTCCAACTCATCAGCTCTGTTACACACACACAAACACACATCTCATGTATAAACAATGGTTAGTGAGCTTCCCTCAGAACTTCACACCAGTGTGAATTTGTAGGCGTCATCTGTGTGGATGAGCACATCATCCGTTAATGAGCAGCTGTGCTGGGATAATCAAAGACATCGCTAATAAGTCAGTGAGAAAAAAGATGTCAGAAAGAGTGTCTCATTAGAGCAGAAGAGGTGCCACCAACAGTGACAGCATCAGGACAGAGCAGCTGGTGCTTGCTAACCCGCTGACAGCTAACTTACTACCAGCTAACCTGCTAAAAGGCAACCTGCTCAAGGCTAACAGGCTAACGCGCTAACTCATGCAGCACTGTGAGATCTCAATGCTGATGCATGTTAGGTATTAGGTGTTAAGACCTTCCTATCGGTCGATCCGGAAGTGGGCAGAGCTCTGAACACTGGGAGCCAAAGACAAATTGGGGAAATAGATCAGTCAGGACGAGGACGAGACTCCATTTACAGACTCTGATTAGATTACCTGCACAACGCAACAGATGCTTCTCCTTTCGGACTACTGCAGGAGCTAGAGGAATGTTAATCGGAGATCTACTCTACTCAGGAAATGGCACCAATGTAGCTACGAGTCATGCATTGACAGTCACAGACTCCCTCCCTCTTTCTCACTTGTGTGTAGGAGTCGCTCTCCTTCCTCTGCCGTCCTGCATAGTGCACATAGTCCGACAGGTCCTAAATCACAAGTGACAGGACAGCTCTAGCCAGTCAGGAAACCACAAGCTGCTTACAGAGAACACACAGAGGCACAGCACTGCAGTGCTGCCTGAGCAGATTGCCTTCTGTGGCCACCCAACTTATCCACTGCAATCAATGCAGCCGTCAACGTGTTCCAGGTATTTCTGCAAAGCACTGAACACAACAGCGATGTTACACCATTCCAAAGATACATGCATATCCGAGGGGAGGAGAGGAGAGGAGGGAGAGGAGAGGAGCAGAGAGGGGGAGAGAAGAAGATGAGAGGGGATGGGAGGAGAAGAGAGAGAGATGAGAGGGAAGGAGAAGAGAGGAGAGGAGGTTACGGAGTCTAGTTAATTCACTCAAGCACACATACACGCAAACACAAACACACACACCACTGCAGATCTGATCTTCCTGCTGTTGTTGTGGTTATGATTTCCTTATCCTTTGCTTCATCATTTGGCCCTGTGTTCTACAATGTGCCACTTCCCTTCCCTCCCCTCCCCTCCCCTCCCCACCTACACAGCAGCCTGCTTCTGGCCCACCTCTCATCACTCCACAACTACACAGGACTCTTCCTTCACTGTGGGGGTGGCTGAGTGTGTGTGCCTGTCTCTGCATGTAGGTAAGTCTGTGTGTGTGTGTGAGCATGTGTTTTTTTTCTTGTTTTTTCCCCCTCAATTCCATAACCCCATTCCATCTGATAATCTGAGGTAGAGGTTGGTTGCTAGGGAACAACAGCCGGTACTGCTTGCCTCTTCGTGTTTGAGAGTGTGTGTGTGTGTGTGTGTGTGTGTGTGTGTGTGTGTGCCTACATCTCTTTGCACTACAGAGGGCAAAGGCTGGATATTTTAATTACCAGCAAATGGCTGTGCAGGTAAGTAAATGTTGAACAAGGGCTGAAGTATAATCAGACACTTAAACGATTAGGAAAACTCATAGTGAACACAAGAGACGCATGATGCATCATCACAGAGAATGTGGAATTCTCACTACACAATAGGAAAGAGTGACCTGAAAGAAATAAACAACAAATCTCAAGCACAACGACATGTCAAGCATTTCTGCCACATCACTCGTCTTAAGTACACACACGCTTGCAAATACACAAACTCACGCACACACACACACACACACACACAGTATGAGTTCCTATTAGGGATGCACCGATACCGATACCAGTATCGGTATCGGTGCCGATACTTCGTTAAAATACTCGTACTCGTACTCGTTTGTGAATTGCCGATACCAAGCACCGATACCACTCATCAGTATTTCACTGCATCAAACTGGCCGGTCTATGCTGACACAAAATGTGATTTATTGTCCTACCTGTCTTACCACTCTCTGCCAGACTAGTAAGTAGCTTATTTGCCGTCTTGTGTTGCATTTGCTTGATGTTTGACTGTGTTAGGAAAGTTTGTCATAGTGTCAAAGTATTTCAGTATACAGGTTTCGCTAAATTTAGCTGCTAGCATCTCGTTAGCGATTAGCAATTTCGTTGTGCTGCCTTAACGGCGATTTGGGCTCATTTTAAGATAAATGACGACGACAGGAGTAGGGCACAGTGTAAGATCTGCACTGCTACGGTGTCGAGGGGCGGAAAGGAAAGTACTTTGTTTAACACAAGCAATTTGATTAAACATCTGAAGACACACCATAGTGCTAAGTACACAGAGTTCACTGATGCTAGTGGCGCAAGACCGAAGCAACCAATCTTAACTGACGTCTTGCCAAAGAAAAAAACGCGCACGCACACACAGAGAGAGAGGTAGAGAGAAAGACTGTGCCACATAGGTTAAGTGATTGTTGTTTGTGTACTTGAGCAGGAGATTCTTCTGATCCTTTTGTAACTGAAATGTGCTCTTGTGCTAATCCAGTAATAGTTCTGTTCACTTTTTGTTAAGCAGACTGTGTTGTTAACTATGTAGCAAATTGAATTGCCTTTATCTGGTTATATTTGCATTTTGTCTAATGTGGTGATATTGTCTGTTTGAAGGCTTTTTTTGTGTGTTAAAACCAGAAAGCTCTGTTTATTTTTGGCTTGGGATAGCCTTCTGTTAATTTTGTACTATAGGCTTGACATAATCTGGAGAGGAAAAAATAAAATCTGCCTCCAAATTAATTGCACTTTCATGGAGACCAAATCTAAGAAGTATCGGTATCGGTACTCGGTATCGGCAAGTACACAAATAAAAATACTCGTACTCGTATCGGTTTGTATAAAAGTGGTATCGGTGCATCCCTAGTTCCTATCTGCCCTCACAACTGGGGCTGTGTGTGTGTGTGTGTGTGTGTGTGATGTTTGTGATGCTTGTTCACTGCCAGAGAACAGCCCTGTGGGTCTTACAGGAGCACATGACTGCCCACATGAACCCAGTGCAGACAGATCCGCCAGACCTGAGCCAGAACTGCACCAGACCTGAGCCAGAACTGCAGCAGACCAATCTGAACTTGGGATGGCAACGTAAACTGTGAAATGTTTTAATAATCTGAAGAACAATTTCCGGTTTTGAAATGGAACATATATGCAATATATGTACGGCCAAGGGTGGAATTTTTAGCGCTGTTCCGAGTTTGCCATTGTAAACAAAATGCAGAGCAAACACCAGTAGGTGACACACCCCTGCACAGTAGTTTAACTATGTCCTCTGCATCGTTTGTTAATTATGTTTCCATAAGTAAATATCGTGCTCATGCATATAGTGCACCAGGACATCCCTCAAGACAGGAAATGTAAACAGACTGGTGAGTCTGGCCAAGAACTTTGAGGGCTAATGGCTTAGTTTTAGTTTTACGTATTTTCCTGTTTTTTGTTATTTCCGTCGTACCTAAGTTTAAAGACGAGTAAATTGTGCTAATAATTAGGGGCCTCGTCATGATTATTGGTTTTATTGTAACTGTTCATTTAGAGAAGTTCCTCAAGCCACTTTTCATGAAATTTTCATTTTCAAAAAATGACATCCTAAGTAATCCGATGGAGTCATGAGGTCAAGGAAAAATGAAAGGAGAATTCATAAGGATTAGGAAAAGACAACCACGGTGTTAAGAGAGTATGACTGCACTTACACTTCAGCCTACGGAATTTATTCAACGGCGGGTCTTTAAATGTTTTACCACAAAGAATTGTGGGACAGCATTGTCTCCTTTCCTTTCATAAAGCATGGTCCAATGTGCCCTATGCTGAAGGAGATGAGAAAGTATGCATTGAAGCACCTTACCTTGAAATTGACTAGCTCTTATCATGGTTGCCACTTAGATACTTCTGGGTCATTTCACTCAGTTAGGAACCTTCTGAAGCAAAAAAAGACTATCCGACCGCAGCCCAGGTTTAACCAACTCTGAGACTATGTCTGAGCTCTGAGTTGATGAACCCTGAGATGGGTCATTTTTGGTTCCAGAACAGCTAATCTGAGTTCAATCAAGTCCAAGTATGTTCACTCAGAGTTAAGCATGTGCCCGACGACTATAAAAAGCCACCATCAATGGAGCTCCGATACTACGAGTCACCATGGCAACCCACGAGAAAAAAAAAGGTCGTCCTACTTCATCCCACTGGGGTTAGAAGTTCTAACAGACTACCAGCTAATGCAAGTATGAGCACATTTTCAGCCACAGCCCAAATATCATCAGAAAATTAATGAAAATATTGTTGTTCATTTAACAAGAACAAGAATTGTTTGTGCTGTTAAGGGTTTTATGTAGGCCTAATTAGACTTTACTTTTTCTGGCCACTGACTTAAAAATGACTTATAAGCCAGCAAAAACAAACTGCAATATTTTTATTCATTTTCTGATGACATGGGGGGCAAGCTTGACAGAGGTCTTTCTGTAGCGACTTGGTTTGGGAGAGTGTAATTTTTTAATGCAGTTCAAATTCAGCTTAATGTTTAATTCCGTTAATATTCAACCACAGTTTCCTTTAATATTACAGATGGAAATTGGTGGAATATTATTGAATACAATTTTATTTTCATTTTAAAAATGGTAACGTTCGATTAGATAGTCATCGGGGAATCTCATCAGGGCCTCAAAATCCTCTACCGACATAAGGCTATGCAAATCAATTCCACATTGATCAGGGTAAACCAGGAGAGGACACCCCATAGCAGGTTAGGTTCACAGAGTCAGTTACCATGGTAACTGACCCAAAGTTTGAGTTACCTCATCTCAGGATTAACAAACTCAGAGTTTTAACTGAACCCACTTTCTGGATTAGAAAGAATGACATTCTGAAAAAGAACGTCCCCATCCCCCACAGCGTGTTTGTTTGTTTTGTGTTGGGGGAGGAGGGGTTGCGTGTGTGTGTATGTGGGGTGTGTGTGTGTGTGTGTGTGTGTGTTTGTTTGTGTTTGTGTTTGTGTTGTGTTCGGGGGAGGGGGGTGTGTGTGGGGTGTGTGTGTGTTGCTATTTCAGACTGCATCCTGAGGATGTCAGTCCACAATAGAGACTTGGCAACCCTGAGACCAGTCACCTACAGCTCTGCCTTTTCCTGTGCTGTGTGCCTGGACGCTGTTCAGGAGACAGGGTAAAGCACATTACTACTTCATCACATGTTTCTACCTCCAAACCTGAACACCCTGTACAAGCGCAGGCGTTTAGACACACAAACCTGAAGTGCTGTCCATGCTAGAGGACTGCTCTCCATGCTAAAGGACTGCTGTCCATGCTAAAGGACTGCTCTCCATGCTAAAGGACTGCTCTCCATGCTAAAGGACTGCTGTTCATGCTAAAGGACTGCTGTCCATGCTAAAGGACCGCTGTCCATGCTAGAGGACTGGCCTCCAAGCTATATGGGAACCACCACTGTATTCCCCACCATCACCATAACCATAACACAACCACCAGCATCGCCACACAACCGCCAGCATCGCCACACAACCGCCAGCATCGCCATTGTGCCAGTGTGACGGCATCTGATGTCCTCAGCGAACGCTTCTGATTCGGAAGACAAACTGCTGTATAACGCTCTGATGTGGGAAACTATGGCAGCCATTGATTTGGTGTGGGGCCCACAGCCACGTAATTACACTGATGTTGATTAGTTGTGACAAGCAGGAGCTGAATCCAACAGGGGGCCATTGTGCAGGGACCCAGTCTCTCTGTGAGGCTGTAGCAGGGGCCTCTGTAGGGGGGTGGGGTATGAATAGTTGGCCTCCTTCCTTTGCACTATAATCAGACGGCGCTTTGATGACCTCAGTGCTAAACTTCTCTCAATAATGAAAGCGGTGGAGGAGATCTCCCTGGCCATGGTGCTAATAGAACCTGGGATCTGTAAGCAGTTTCATCACAGCATTCATGATTGCGGTGTGTTATTATCCCGCCCTCCAACTCCCTACCTGTCATCGGTGAGAACAGACCTGCTTATGTGTGATGTGTGTGTGTGTGTGTGTGTGTGTGTGTGTGTGTATTGCTGGCCTTTCATTCAGTCAGTGTGTTTTCTCAGTGACTCAGAGCTGAGGAGTTTTCAAACAAAGGTGCAGCAGCAGTGAATGAGATCTCTCCCTCCCTCCCTCCCTCCCTCCCTCCCACACACACACACACACACACACACACACACACGTGATGGCCTTTTACACCTGCACACTGCCCCTGTGAAACACTGTACAGGTCTGCCTGAGCTGTGTGGCTGGGTTAAGAGAAACAGAATCAACAGACACACACACACACACACACACACACACACACACACACACACACAGAGAGAGACACACACACACACACACACACACACACAGACACACACACACAGACACACACACACACACACACACACGAAGAAACAGAATCTTTTTCTGTTGCAGGGGCTTGTTCTTCTGGTCTCCTCTCTGCATTGGGCTATGGGTTACATAAACGCTGTTTCTCCCCACAGACACACATTCCTCCTCTGAATCAAAGCTGTGCACTGGTGCAACACAAACACAAGCCCAGTGAACACTAGCTTAGGCTAATTGGGTTTATTAGACACAAGGGATTAGACCGAAAATAGGCACACAATGGTGCTTAACGTGACAAGGCAAAGCTTAACAAACAAGATCAATCCCTGCAAATGGGGGCCCCCGCCATCTTGAAAACCCATAGGGCGACACAGAAACATGTCAACTGACCGGACATTCACAGGAGATGGCTGCTACATAAAGATGCTGCCTATGACTCCCATCACTGGCTGTGGAGGCTAATCTTTCTTTAGGTCTGTCAGTCTGTCAGTCATTGGATACCTTCTTTCACCTGACCCATTTGCGTAGTCTCTGGCGGAATAATCCCGTAATATGCGTAGTCTCTGCCGGAATAATCCTGTCATATGCGTAGTCTCCCCCTAAATATTTGTGCTATATTTGGACAGATCTAGGGAGCAGCAAAGGCAGGTTGGCACTACTCTGGTGGTTTGCTTGAGGCATAACCCCACTGCCGATGGAACCTGCACCTACAACAGTGCTTCAGTTGGCAGGGCAGCCAACCACTGACTCATAAATCAATCTATTGTGAATAATGTCCATAACTGTTCTAGAGGGTCGGGTAGTACAGATCATTGCTTTCAGGTTGATCATGTGAAGCCTTGCAGTTCATTATGTGTTTTTGTAACCCACTTGAAAAAATGATGCAGATTCAGTGTTAATATAATAGCGCCGTTCCTTTCTGTATCTACACAAGAACCTCTCATTTAAACTGCAGTGCAATCCTTTCAAAATGGGCCGCCATTTAGTCTGTGATGACCAATCAATACCGTAAAGACTGAATAAGAGTATGTGGCACACACACACACACACACACACACACACACACTCCCAACCGCAGTAGCTACCTTGCAACATCTCGTCATTTCTGGTTGCTACAGTTACTTCCAGTTAGCACTACTGATGTTGTGTATTGAAAACTTCAGCCCTTGTCCAACTTCCTGCCACCACCACCACCACCACCACAGGTGAACAACATCAACACAGAGGGGGGTCAAGGTAGTCGACAAGTTTGTTTACCTCAGCAACAAAATCCCCAGTGCCTGCTCGTCAGACCGGGACACTGCAGTGGTTGGGGTTCAGCTCAGTTTGGTCTCGAGAGGAAGCCCCACCACCACCCCACCCCACTGCACCCCCCAGTCTTCAGAATGGAGGTAGCTGACCGTGGAACTTGGGGGAATGCTGGCACAGCGCTGACACTTCCTGCTTTGGCCACCACCCGCAGGTGACGTGACGAGCCTCATTGGCGCTGTGTTTCACTGAGACACAGGACCTGTGGATTGTCTGATGCAGTGATGCACTGATTAACAGGTCTGGCAGACTTAAAGGTTATTTCATCCAGGTAGAATGTCCACAGATTATTAATTGGACTGATAGACCCGAAGCTTGTCTGACATCCACGCAAATGTCAGTGTGTGTTTTAAAGCAGACCCGGTCAGTGTCTTCCCAGCATCACTTTGAAAAGGTCTCACGAGAGACACCATCTTCATTTAATTCATGTGCTCATGGTGCTACAACCCTCAGGCTCCTTGCATTGCACCTGCGGCCACAGAAGGATTTCACACCCGTTTCATCAGAAATTGTTATGTCACCACCTTCACACTGTTGTGAGAGATTGTGAGAGCCACACTTTCACAACCCTGCTCGTTTCCACACGATTATGTAATCAGGCACAGCTCAGCAGGTCCGCTTCTCTGGAAGAGGACAGGGGGCAAAGGTCAAGTACAGCCAATGCTAAAGAAGTTGCTGTAGCTCCTGCAGCACACGTTTTATTTTTTGCACATTTGGCGGCATCTGCGTCTACATTCTTTATCTTTTCGACCTTCAACTTCTCTGCACCCCCGTTGCATTTTTGTTTATCTATTTTGACGCCCCCATCCACAGATTGGAGAGGCCGGTGTCAAGCTATCCATAGCCTTTTTTCATCAAATGGAACCTTTGGTTGTCACCACTCTGACCAAATCCCCAATGGTGATCTGAGGTGATGGGAACTGGCCAATGGTGATCTGAGGTGATGGGAACCGGCCAATGGTGATCTGAGGTGAGGGGAACCGGCCAATGGTGATCTGAGGTGAGGGGAACCGGCCAATGGTGATCTGAGGTGAGGGGAACCGGCCAATGGTGATCTGAGCTGAGGGGAACCAGCCAATTCAGCGAAGCTGAGAGGTAAACTACAGGCAACCAGGAAGGCATGAGTCTCCATCAGTGTCTCCATCTACCATGACAATTATGCCTGGTCTTAGGTCATTCTGTAAAGGTCATGACCTGCGTGACCTCAGTCTCCTGCCTGACTTATTCAGAGCTCAGCCCTGACTTGTGGTGTGAGTGAGACCTCATGACCTCCGGCCTTCAACCTCCAGCTCTAAGCCAACTGTACCAAGTCCTCATGGTGTATCTGGTTAGAAGCCTCATGGTGGATCCCCCCTGGCTGACACCGTGGGGGCACGGCCTGGTCTCCTCAAACACAAGGAGAAGGGGAGGCAAAAGGTGCAACTGAAGGACATTCCAGAGAGAATTGGATTAGGCATGAGGAGGGGGAGGAGGTGGGAGGGGAGTGTGTTTTGGGCTGGCTAGAGGAAGAGTTGGCAAGAGGCCTGCAAACATGACGAGTCGCACAAGTCCGCTGGTCTCCACAGAGGAGCAGTTACAGAGACACACTTTCGGCGCAAACCACAAACTGACACCTGACACCCACAACCCAACTAGTGTTTCACCGGAAGCAGACAGCAACTCAAAATGCCTTGTTAAGCTGCAAGGCACAGGTTCACTTTGAACTTTTTTGGGAGTCGTTTGATGTTGCTGTTTCATAGTTGGGTTTGATCAAAGAAAAGATCCATCACAGACTGGCATTGAATACCAGCTCTTTGTATTCTATATTAAACTCTGCAGTACAAATATAGAAAAGAATGACATTAGCAATGCTGAAAAAAAGAAAACTCAGACTACAAACAATGACGGGGCTTTTGTTCCGTGTGTCATTACCATGGTGATTTACGCGCAGAAATTTCAGCAGGGACTGGAGACAAACATGACCTCTGAGAGGTGACCTCTCGTGACCTCTCTGCTGTGCTGACGGACTGCATGACACTACTCAGAACAGCAGAGTTCACATACTGACTATCACTCCATTATTCTGAAGTGGAAAATCCACAAAATCACCAGTAACTAATGTCATCAACAGCAACGGCCCTGTACATTTGCCTGTCATAAGTGTATTGCCGTTAGTTTAATGTGTCTGTGTCAATTATGTTTGCATCTGTGTGTCTATTATTATATATATATTATATTATTATTATTATATATGTCTGCGAGTCATCCAACTGAAAGCATACGGTCCTGAACAAGCTTGTGTGTGAGCACAGTAGATCATCTGAACAATGCATAAGATGTGGAAGTGCTGAATCTACATCAGAACTCACTGGAGAGGATTTGGAGCTGTGTGTCCAATTGCACATCCACTGAATCTACATCAGGGCTTATAAGAGTGTCAAGAACCGTATGTCTGACTTGAGCAGCCTCAGGCAGAGCACAGCGTTTGGGTGCGTGACGCTCGCGGAGAAGGGAGCCGAGGCGTTTGCAATGTGCTCTAAATCAGCGCAAAGTCTGTGCTGTTGAGACACTGGCCTAAATAGTCGAGAGAAGGAGGTCTTTGTAAACAAGTCTTAGCCCCTTGGCGGGGCCAGCGCTGAGGGCTTTCTGGACCGCTTAATCACGTAATTAATCAGCTCAGGGTTTGATCCACTGGCACTCCGAATGTTCCCTGTGCTGGAAGGATTACTCTAGTTGACTCACACACTCCACCAGAGCCGGGTCTGTGCGTATGAGGAAACGAACACATTGGTTTCTCACTCTGTGAGTTGGGCAAGCCAGGGCCTCTCTCTCCACGACAACCCGGGTTCGGTATTAACAGCTAACCGCTGATGGTTTAGCAGCCTTGACAAGACATGAGACTACAGGAATGCACATTCAGGGCCTTTGGATTCTCCACACAGCTCTGAACAATGAGAGCTATGCAGTGTGCACTGCGAGCGATGTTAAAACCTCTATTCGCCTTCATTCCGTATCGAAGGTCGCCATTTTCTTTCCCACTGCTTAGAAACTATTTCACATTGATATATCAGTGCATGGGGAGTATGCATGGGAGCCAGAGAGAGGTTTCAGGATGAGGAGTCTGTGTCTCTGCACTGCATAGAGCTCACTGTCCTGTGTCTCAGCACGGGACTCGCTGGTCTGTGTCTCTGCACCCAAAGGAGGCTCCTCAGAGCCAAGCATCCACTCCCCATTCCACAGCAGCAGACCACTGCACGGAGCTCACTGGCCTGTGTCTCTGCACGGGACTCACTGGTCTGTGTCTCCGCACGGGACTCATTGGCCTGGTGACCAACAACACAACATACTAGTGTCACAGCAGAGCAGGACCAGGGGCTGGATTAGCTTCCCCCGACCTTCCACACACACACACACACACACACACACACACACACACACACACACACACACACAGAATAAACTCAACACACCAAGTATACCCACACATGTCTGACCACCTCACTGACACAAACAAGCCCATATCCTCACGTTAAACCCATCGACCCATGCTAATACACATACGCGTACACTATAAAAACTCAAAAAACTTTGTCGGAACAAAAGCATGGGAGAGTAAAATTTGCAAACATGAATGCATAACATGAATTCAATAACGCTATAATGCAAAATACACGCACAGATCACATAAGGCACACACAGATCTTCCTTCTTTGTCCCCAGTGAAGAAGGTTACACCATTGCAATACAAAGATCACAGTGCCATCTATATTGCAATATTTGCTATGTTCACTAACAGCAATTAAACTGAAGTCTATCAATGCTTACCTCAAGGATGGTAAAAGAGTCTGTAGATTTGAATTTTGAATTGCAAGAAATCTCCCCAACACACTTGTGTAAGTCCAGACAGAGCCAGCATAAACACACACACACACACACACACATGTGAAAACTCTCGGTTGAAAAAGTCCATCTGATGGGCTCTGGCAAGTAAAACTAAAAGGGGAGGCAAGACTGGAGGGATGCTTCATAGAGTCCCTAATTAGATTCCCACCCTCACAGTTCACCGTTGTGCTGCTGAAGAGGGCAACGGCTGAAAACTTCCCTTGCTTTAAATTTTCAAATCCAAACAGACGTCACGCCTGATCCACGTAGCGCGTGGTGTCGGCGTAGATGCACCACTGCACACAAACCTGGGTCAAGACATCAGAGATGTCACAATACACTTGTGTAGTCTGAGACAATGACCTTCATTATTTTATTTTGTGAGTGGATGCTGTATCCACTCGTTTGGTTACACACGGAAAACCTTGCGTGTTGAACACCATTCGACTGTTGTTGAGGGCCCGTTCAAACTTCTCTCGACTGACTTACACACCACAGTCAGTCCGATGTTACAATTTGGTGTAGGTTAACTTTGGCTGATTATTAAACAATAAATGCATCAACACAGCTGTATAATTGGTCTTTGACGTTGACAATCATGTCGGACAATAGGTCATTTCTACAACAAAACTGGGTAAGTTGGCCTGAGTTTACATTGGAGACATGGCAGAAGAATAGAGACTGCGTCAGAACCCAGCATAAATACCCTCCGTGGTGTGGTGAGAATGCTGGCTGTCTGGATGCAGCTGAAGCAGTGAGAATGCAGCTGAAGCAGTGAGAATGCAGATGAAGCAGTGAGAATGCAGCTGAAGCAGTGATATTGCAGCTGAAGCAGTGAGAATGCAGCTGAAGCAGTGAGAATGCAGGTTGTCTTTGGGGACAGCAGAGGTCTCAGTAAGGGCAGCGGTGTGGTGACGGTATGTACAGTACGTGCAGCATGCGCAGCACAAGGAGGGAGAGGAGTGTGTAATTTTAGCCCCGGCGTGAGGGCATCACTCAGGGCTGCTCTTCAGCTCCAGACTCCAGGACCTGCTGCAGCCCTTGTGATTTAAATGACACGGCTGTGTCTCTGCAGCCTCTGGGCTGAGCTGTTACTGCCCCAGGCATAGTCCTGCCCCTGTTCTCCCTGCTGAGGAGGCATGTGACTCTGCTTAGTACGTGTACACACACACACACACACACACACACACACACACACACACACACACACACACACACACACACACACACACACACACACACACACACACACACACACACACACACACACACACACACACACACACACACGGTGATGGAGAGTAAGAGAGGGAGATAGAGAGGGGGAGACGAGAGAATGGATCTGGGCTTCTCGAGAGCGAGGCCGGAGACAGGGTAGAGGGGGTTGTATAGTCAGAATTGTCAAACTAACATCCCAACACTTAAATCTGTTGTTTGTTGGTTTTTGTTTTTTAATGAAACTGGAATCAACAGACAGCACAGAGCTACAAGTTCCAGCATAGGCCAAAATCCTTCAGCAGCTCTTCTAGCTTCAGCTTTTCTACTTATGCCTCAAAAAATAACTATCACAAATAAATGACAGCAACTGACAGTATCTTATATTCCCCATCAGGGACGGCCTGCATTCTAGGATGAGTACTGGATGGATGATATTCCAGCAGGATTCCGCTCTTGCTTCCTCTGTGCTGGAGATGTGCTGTGCCGTGTCGGCAGGGTGCTTCACATCCCCCTTAAAATGCTGCAAACTGCTGATGGGTACAGAAATGAGCTGAAGCACACGCTGAGCCAAAACAGAGAGCAGCCTTACTGGTGGGGTCTGGTTACACACAGACATTCAAACACACACACACAAACACACACACACAGTCTCCACCTGAAGATACAGCAGCAATCGATCAACTCTGGACCTGATCTGCACCAAAGCTGCCCCTGAGTCGGCATATCTACCCTAGATCAGGCCCTTAGCTGCCCACGAGTCGGCATATCTGCCCTAGATCAGACCCAAAGCTACCCCACAGTCGGCAGATCTGCCCTAGATCAGCACCATAGCTGCCCCAGAGTCGGCACGTCGATGTTGTCACACAGTTTAAGATGGACGGGACTGGGGTTAGAGGTCAGCAGACAAACAGCCAGCCAGGGCCCTGCCAGCCTTCTTCACCACACTTCTGTCATCTTAGGGACACACACACACACACACACACACACACACACACACACACACACACACACACACACACACACACACACACACACACACACACACACACACACACACACACACACACACACACACACACACACACACACACACACACACACACACACACACACACGTGGCTCTAGCTGCAGTCATTGTCCCCTTCATCCTTGCAGGTTTCTGATGCATTTCCTGTTCCTGTTGCCTGCAGGCAGGAAGCACAGAGGAGAGGAGAGGCCCTGCCTGCTCTGGGCTTAGCCCCCCGGCTTCCTGAGGTATATTTAGCGGGCGCTAATCCCGTCCTGAGATCCCGTCGCTGAGGACAGGGCAGCGAGCTCGATCCGCCGCCCGATCACCCTGTCAGGAGTCACAGTAATTCACGCACGCCCAACCCACTTCACTGACGCAAACCAGCTGACCCCGCCCTTGCCTTCTTCCCCCGACCTCAAGCAGGACAGCTTCACAGACTCCTAGATAGCAGCCCCTGAGGCGCATCACCACGAGCATCTGCTGGCTTTGACAGACAGGCAGAGATGGGGGGGGGGGGGGGGGGGGGGGCAGGGGGGCAGTATAGGCCTTTAGAGCAGATCAGGCCTCAGACTTCACTAGGCTGCGGTAGTCATGGCCACTGAAACCTGGGCTAATCCCTCAGCAGACGCCCTATTAGGCTAAAGTGTGTCAGCTCCTGAGGTCTGAGGCCTGAGGCATGGACACGTTGACTGCTGGGGCTGAGAGGTGATCACACGCAGGTGACTGTGGTCTACTCAGAGGGCGGTCGCATGATCTGAGAGATCAACCGATGACATTTAGGGCACTTGACTGGAAGTGCACCATGCTCTACTCAGATTTAGTCCTTACTAACTTAACACAGTTAGTGTCAACATATGAACCTGTGTCACCTCAGCTGCACTGTCCCAAAAGACACGTAGACATTTGTCCATGAACGGGCCCTCATCTAGGCATTATTCTTCTTAATGTAGCAGACTTCCTGGAATACATGCTCCACGGCCAAAACACAGTGGCACACACTGATTTAAATGTGTTATCAGTAAGTGGGAGCCAACGCTGGAGAGCCTGTAGGCCCTAATCAGAAGGAAAAATGCAGAGCCTACTGAACGAGCTGCTACCAGTCAACCTACGAGTTTTGTAGTTTTGGCGCTACATAAATAAAATTGAATTGAATACCAAACTGACCTTCTTGCCCTCCTACAAGCTTGTACAGTTAAAACGAAACTGTGAGGACATATTTTGCAATCCCTCTGAAAATACCAGATTAAATGTGGCCCCACTGATGTGCCAATAACTGAATGTGACCGTGTTTATAGCTACGGGGCTAATTGTGTCACTGAATAAAGATGGACACGGACTTGTTGGGCCGGTCGTCACATTTATCGTCTGCTTACTGCGTGTGGACATTTTCACAACTCTAGGACTGTTCTTTTAATAAAAGTCTGCGAGAACACAACGAGCTATTGTTCGGCGAATGACAGGCCTGGAAGGCTCGAGATATCCCTGGTGTGTGTGTGTGATACAACAGCCTCACGTCACCAGAATTGCCTCCCAGGCTATTTAATTGGTATCGATTCCTTGCTGCCTATTGTTGTCAGGATCTACGATTAACCAGACGCTAGTGGTCAATACAGATAGCTTGTGGCAAACTTGTTTCCGACTGAAAACATTTGAATTAATAGCAATGTAACCCGTATGCACATATGATCCTGGTGTTTAAACGGGACCCTTTGCTGAAGGATAAAACGCCCTATATTAGCCTCCTCAGTGAAAGAGCTGTTGGCTAATGACAACAGTCGGAGTGAGATGACACCGATGTCACAATAAAAGCAAACACCACAACTGAATGAAATCACAAACAAATGCTTGTTTCTTGGACGCTCATGAGGACCTACTGTACTACCTTATGCCTTGCAAAATAGTCTTTTCTTTAGCCATCTTTCTGAGTAGGTTAGCCTAGTGGGTAACTCGATTTTGGGTAAATGATTTCGTCATCTTCCAGCTATTCAAACACACGGGGAGGACAGACAACGGATGGCATCGGCTAATTAGAGGATTTGTTTAGCCTATAATATAATTGTGAAACTTAAAAACAGACAGCAAGCAAGAACAAAGGCTTACAACGCCTTTACCATGGGTCAAGTTCCCTAGGTTCTGCTTGGCAAGTGGCTTTATCAGGCATAGATTATCATTAAGCTACAAGGATTCTGCAAGCATGCAACTGTCTCGCCTACGGAGCTGCATAGATAGATCATCAATGCAGATAGGCAACACTGTTGCGAGCTCCGTTGTAGTTAAAATGTTACCGATGCTGTGGAGGTGGGTCACAGGGAGATTCTGCTATTTGAGAGCTAAGGGTTGACCAACATAGGCTAATGTTCAGGCTGCTTATTAGGCCTATGTGACTTAGCCTAATTAAAAGGGTAACGTTAGTGTACTGACCTGTTGCGTTCTCTCGGCCGGGTTCATCATCACTGCCTGCCGAAAGCGGTTATCCACGTAAGACGCCATTGCTTTGACAACAGCCGCAACACAATTAGGAACGTAAATCCAACAGTGTAACTTTCAAGTCTGTAAACTGTTTTCAGCGAATGATACAATATTTAGGTAACTGCACCTCTACTTCACTGGCCCATCAGCCGAGGCTTAGTCCCCAGGCCACAGGCTAAGCCGCGGGGTTTCTTTACGTTCCCGGTCCGATCCCGGAGGATGAGCACGGTTTCCTCTCGCCAAAGCCTGCGTGGAATCTGAATGTGTGGATCCTTCTGTGTGCTGACGGAGAGTTTTTTGTTTTTACTCTGCTCAATGCGTTTCTGGAGAAATCGTCCTTGTATTTATGCAGTCTCGGGGGGAGGAAAAGGCATTCTTCAGCATTCTGCTCTCTTTGGCTATCACCGTTCAAAATACCCTTCTGTACAGGAAGAAAGTATCCACAAATTACAGCGATTGTCCATTGTAGTCGATGGCTTTTTCAGTCTCGAGTTAGTAGGAGTATTTCTTTATCAAACATTTTGAAGGTTTTCAAAAGTGACGAGAAATCCGCCGCAACGGGTCTCTGTTGTGTGCCACCATGGTGACTACTGACATAAGAGGAGGTCGGCTTATGGGCGAGTCCATTCAGTCTGTTCAATAAAGGACTCGCCAAACAATGTGCTGAAGGAGCTGTCTTATGTCGCCACCCACCGAAAGAAAGAGGAACGACAAAGTCGAGTCGAGATTCAGCAACCTCATCAGTTTCTTCGTCTACGTCAAATCTCACTGGAGGCAATTAACGGGGGGAAAAAACATTAAAATTGCAAAGTGTAAAACTGAATTGGCTTAAGTACATATACAGGGTAATTGGAAATAGCGTATTCTTTACCTGTCCACAACTATAAAACTGAACTGCTAGAAAACAGAACAACGGTGAGCTTTGCCACCATATTGGATGGCAGCTGGATTTGGCAAGACACTGTAGGTAGTTTTGACCTCAGCAATCAGTCATCTGGCTTTGGCCCCCAGATCACCACATTGCCCTGAGCCACATCTGACTTCTAGGTATAACACATTACAGCCATGTCACACTGACCTTGGAGTGAGACATGCTTTGTTCAGCTCTTCTAAGCTCATGTAAGCATGCTCGATTGTAAAATGCTCCATTATTGAAGTCAATAAAGCATAAAACACTGCAGCGGTACTCTATAGAGTGGAAAATACTGCAGTGGTACTCTAGAGTGTCAAATACTGCAGTGGTACTCTAGAGTGTCAAATTATGCAGCAGTTATGGAGTGTACACGGTTCTGTTTTAAAATGTTGCCAATGAAGTCTATAAACACACTCTACGTCTGCTTGCCCCTCAGCCTCACACTCCACTCCTGCGTGCTTTTCTGGAGGATGGACCACCCCTCTGACACCACGACGTCTGTCAGACAGGGTACTATAGGTACCGATTCAGGCAAACCTGAAGAGGGCCATACTGTATACATAAAGCCTCAAAGAGCATGATCAGGTTTGCTCCGGTCTAGTGCTGGCCACAGAGGATAACAAAAGATTGTAAAACAGAGATCCCACCTTTCTGATTCATTATTCCTCACTGTTTCAATAGCCTTCATCTCCCACACGGCCAGCACCAAAGCAGCTCCATATCATTGCATTCATTCCCTCTGCCATGCTTGACGAAAGGGATCTAGCTCTCTTCCAGCATCATCTCATTAGCTTCATCTCCCAAATGTTCTTGCCTATGCTAAACGTACACCCATCATGATACCCATGATGCTTATTTCCAGCCATCAACGGTCTGTGATCCAAGTCTGTGTCTTTGATCTAAGTCTATGATCTTTTCTGTTTCATTTGCTGGTTTCAGATATGGCTCTTCCTTTGACACTGCACCTGAGTGAAGCTGCCACCTCTGCTAGCCTCTCTCTCTTTCTCCCTCTCTCTCTCACACACACACACAGGTGAGTAACCTTCATCCTGTATTTTGTATTAATCTGTGTGTTGCTGAGGGAAGCTGTTTTAGAGCCTCATAACTGTTGAATCCCTGCACTGTGTGTGTAAGATGTTCTGAAGGTGTTTCTGTTTTTCTCATATCCGCAGTCTTGTGTGGATGCTTTGCCATTTTGTGTACCAACAAAATTGTGCTTATCTGTCATGTGAGTCCTGCACATACTACCCAGAAGCTCTGATACCTGTTTTTTTTTATAGCTCTATAAGTAGTGGCTACTGATCATGTAATTCTAAACATGATACATTTAAATGTGCTTACTGTCCATTGCTGCCATCTAGTGGAAAAGATTAACATGGGATGTTGCACCTCTGATCCAGCAACTATCAAGTTTCAATAACTGTGTTTATTTATAATGATGTATTTTGTTATTAACATACATACATACATACATACATACATACATACATACAGACAGAAATACATTTTATGAATGTCTGCTCCTGCTTCCAGTGGAGCAGACACTGATAAACAAATACATCAATTAATCAACTGATTCATTAATTGATTGGTTGACTGATTGATGAATGCCAAGTCTCATGATGAGTCTCATATCAGTTTATGTTCCAGTGGTAGCCATTGTTCAGTATTCAAAACCACGTTAGACTCTTTGATCTGTTCAGTATTAAAACCACGTTAGTCTCTTTGGTCTGTTCTCTGTTAAAGCCATGTTGGTCTCTTTGATCTGTAGTGTAACTTAAAGGGGACAGATAATTCCCACTTCCTATCATGTGCTTTACAAATACTTTCCAGCATTTCACTTAGTGATCTCAGTCTTGCTGGACGAAACCTCAGGAGACATCTGCATCTCCTCAGTAAACTTCTGTATCTCCTCGTGATACCTCTGGTCCACAGAAGGCTTTGTGTCTTCAAGGGACTTCAATACATCCTCCTGAAAACACATTTAAAAAGAAGTCAACTGTGCTGAGTGATGCATACACCATCATAGGAGATATCTGATCTTTAATGCTCTACCTACTAACGTCTTATAATCGTGTCCTTAATTATTTGACCTTAATATTATTATTTCTGAATTAAGTCATGGCTCACATACTTCATTTTTCTTTTTTTAAATGCGTTGCTGTGTATAAATTGCTTGAACAGAGTGTATGTAAGCATCAGCAACAAGTTTGTTTTTGTGCTCACTATGCTTATGACGGGCTCTGCTAACTCTTCTCCCACTTCCATCCAGGTCATCTCCATGGCACCTGTATCTCCTGGACAACAAGGGGCTAAAAGGTCATCCTCCTCAATGACTTGATTGTACCTCTGCCCTCTTACCTTTAACCCAGGAAGAAAATGAAAGTACAGGAAACAGGATATGTAAGAACATGACACTTAGATGAAATGGCAAACTGATGCATCTTGGTTGGTTTTGTATTTGTATATGGTATGCCACACATACCAGTGTTCCACCTCTAAACTGTCTACAGAGACAGTATATCAGTCAGAATGGATGTTGTGTTGATATTTTACATGTTAAACTTGAGTCTTAGTTTGTTCTGGTGCTGGTCTGGTGCAGTACCCTTCTGAAGTGGGTGGCCCTCTGCACTTTCCTAACAGGCTGCATGAGGGCGTCTCGAGCCACGCAGGCGATGTCGGCCCCCGTGAAGCCATCAGCCCTCAGAGCCAGGCCGGTGAAGTCCACTTCAGTCAGGCTGTTAAGCACACGCCCAAGTTGCTGCTTAAATATCAGTGCTCGGCTGTGCTCGTCAGGCATGGGGATACACACGCATCGCTCAAAGCTAAGGCACATGGAGAAAGAAACATGTTGCACGCACGCATATACACACACACACACACACACACACACACACACACACACACACACAATTGCATAAGGCTCTTAATTCATAAACATTTGCTATTTGTCAGATCAAGCTCTAAATGTTTCATACATCCTATGTCAATTACATCATATGGATGTTGGTCCCACCTTCTTCTAACTTCATAGTCAAGTCTCCAGGGCACAGCTGTTGCACCAAGCACTAAAAGTTCAGCGTTATCCTCTAAAGCACCTTGAACAAACAACAAAGACAAACAAAGAACAACCTCAATTCACAGTGATATTGTCTGGAGTGATGCTGGCCTTGGTTGGAGTGATAATTTTGTTAGGCTTATTGGGCTTGATTTGAGTGTTACATATAGGGATATAGTACTCAGTACTAGTATAGTACTGGACCGATACAGTGCTTGGATGGACTGATATATTGATTGGCTAGACTGATATAGTGCTTGGCTGGGCCGATACAGCTCTTGGCTGGACCGACAGCGCTTGGCTGGACTGATATATTGATTGGCTGGACCGATATATTGGTTGGCTGGGCCGATATATTGATTGGCTAGACTGATATATTGATTGGCTGGGCCGATATATTGATTGGCTAGACCGATATATTGATTGGCTAGACTGATATATTGACCGATATAGCTCTTGGCATGTTTCACCCACCCTGCATCTGCATGAGGAGCTCCATGCGTGCAGACTCCCTCGCTGCCTCTCCCTCCGCTCCACAGAAACCCTCCACGTCATCCAAACAGACGATGGAGGGCTGATGAGTGCGCGCCATTACAAACACCTCCCTCACCCGCCTGGACAACCAGGAAAAACACAACAAGTTCGAGGTTCAACTAGAGCACATTCACACAGTCAGAGATGGCAGCTGGTTGTAAAGGTGGGCCTGTCTCTGATATCATGCATATCTGGGCCACGTATATGAAATATGAGGTTTCACTTCAGTCTGATCTAGAAGTAACAACCATCCAAATTATGGATTTATTCTGCATCACCCCCCCCCCCCCCCCCAAAGAGAGGAAGTCTTACTCGTTGTTTTGGCCCAACCATTTGGACACCAGGTCTGACGAGGACACTCTGTAGAACTGCAAGCTGTCCACCTCTCCTGCTATGGCTTGGACTAAGAGGGTTTTTCCGGTGCCCGGAGCACCATAGAGGAGAACAGACCTTGGCTGAGTTCTTCCACCTTCAGAGGGCAAGACAGGAAGAGGAACAATACCTCTCCTATGATTATGAGGTAGTGCTTGATTATCATGATGACTTTGACTTTACAGTGTTCTCTCTACGGACTTTCAAAAACTGCTCAAAGCAGACGGTGGGCATGGCCGTGCAGTGTGTCAGTTAGCCTATTAACCTATAACCGAACATAACTTTTATGTAATTTAAGCCAGCAGAGTTTTACTATGTTATCTATTTATTTTATTTCTTATTCAAATTTGTATTAATTTATTATTTTGATGTTTATGTATATACTTGATTCCTATTCCCACTACCTTGCTGCTATAATACCTGAATTTCCCTCACGGGATTAATATAAGTTTATCTTATCTTATTGCTAAAAGTGTAACCATAACCCCAGCTCTGAGCCTGACTCCACCCACTGCATAATTTAGAAAGAAGGTTAAAGGGTGGCCAAGGCTGAGAAGGGAGGCGGGGAGGGGCTGAGAGTTTAGTAGACTTAGACTGAGAGTCTATATCATGAGATGTCCTTCAGCATTGGCCATGGATGATTTTAAACAGTAGATGCAGATTCCAATGGTTATTTTGTCAATATTAACACTAGCAACTCTTTCCTACTTTCAAGAACCTCCTTAACCCTCCACCTCCGCTGATGACTTTGCAACAGTCAAACAGGCTCGGGTTACTCCTTTACTGAAGAAAGTTTCACTTAAAACCTTCTGATGTGAAGAATTATCGACCGGTCTCCCTCCTTCCCTCTTTGTCAAAGATTCTAGAAAAGGTTGTCTTCAAGCAAGTGCCTGATTTCCTGTCGCGGAATAATTTGCTAGACCCTAAGCAGTCTGATTTTAAGAATGGTCATTCTACAGAAACTGCTCTGTTTTCTGTGACTGAAGCATTGAGAGTAGTGAAGGCCTCATCTCAGTCCTTAGATCTGAATCTACTAGACTTGTCAGCATCCTTTGACACAGTGAACTATGACATCCTCCCCAAATTGGCTCAAATGTCTTAATTTCATGACATAGAGAAGTCCCAAACAGTCGACTCTATGTCAGCATTGGCCTTCAATGATTTTTAAACAGTAGATGGCATGTTGAGGCATTTTCAAACCATAAAATTACGATTTTTATAAAATTGTAAATTTGTCAATATTGCAGCGGGAGTGATATGTGAATGACTGTACTTCCATGTTAAGTTATGTGTATTATGTAGTGTCTTCCAGTGTTCCATGCGCGACTGTTGATGTCTGCAAAATTTGGTTCTAATGTTCTAAACTTTTAGCGATTGGCGTTTTCCCCTTTTCTGTTAATTAAGAGTCAGAGTGCTGTATAAATGTCCTAAGTGATTTCCTTGGTGTTTTAGCGTCTGGTGTTTGAGCGTCTGGTGTCTACCCGGAGCCTGTAAAATGTGTCTGCTTAGGCTGTATGAGCACGCTGCATTTGCCAGTCTGTATCAACATCTGTCTGCTATGCTAATTGGCAAGCACGTCAAAGATATAAAGGACTCTGCGAGAGTGCTACAATAATCTCATGAACATTGTAACTTCATATAGTGAAAGCATTACTTATTTACCAGTTCAGCAATTACAACGTAGTGCACTGTGCCTCTTGACGTTACTTTTGAGTTCAAATGTTGTGAAATCAGTGTAACAAATTGGCAACTATCAATGACAAAGCTGCAAAAGTGGTTTGCGTAGTGTAACTGTTTGCCAGTAAGCCAACTGTTATATAGGCTATGGTCTGTACATAGGCCTCTTCATAGAATGTTTACATATTGATAAAACGCGTAAAACTCAACTGCCACACCTCATTGAACTGGAAACATCTAGCCATATCACAACGGGGCTCTCGATTTATTTCTGTGGAATGTACTGAAAATGAATATCAACCTGTGAGATGCTGATTGACAGCCTCCCTCAGTTCCTTCTTAACTTCTTCCAAACCTGCGACGTCGTCCCAGTTAACTCCAGGCATACCACTGACACAGCAGCATGCAAGAACTGCCAGGAATATTTGTTGTATTAATAATAGACTACGATCAACCTCACCTTGTTTTCTTTATCTTTATCTGTTTTCTTTATTTCTTGTGTTATGATAATCTTCTCCCTGAATTGAAGGTTAATCCAAATACTCCTAAAGAATACAAAATATTATACAAAATATCTCGAGTCTCGACATCCAAGCAGCGACACTGACACGGTATATAAACACGGCTCATTTTACGTGTTGCACACAGGAAATGCAGACTTTTATGTCAGCTCAGTTGTTCCTCAAACCATAATAAAAGTATTTGAATGAATTTAAATACGTACACTTTACACTTAAAGCCCCAATATGCGAGAATTGGTACAAATCAGGCTTTGAGTCTGAGTTTCAGTTTGACTCTGCATAGATGTATTTATTGTGACATCGGAACAACAAAAAGAAGAATGACAAATTTTACTTTTGTGGAAATACTGCTTGCATTTTCAGCCTATTTACATTGTTTTCTAAGTGTTTAGATGTTGAGTATGGAATTAATTTGTACCACATGTTTATTCTTGTTAATTCAATGTCTGCATGAACACAGTCACTGTGGTAGAAATGTTGAGGGGCAGTTTACCATTTACAAACATTGTGATAGTTACTATTCAAAGGTTTCAGACTAAACTTTTTAACCAGCTCTGCTTCATACCTTATGTCTTAATAAACAAAAATACATACACACGATGGCAAGCGCTGAATGATGACTGAGCCAATCATAAAGGTGATGGTATCCTTGATGGCTTTCAGTGTGTTTGGGAGTGGACCTGGACCTACAACTCGTAATGTAAATACTAATTACCTTGGTTGGTACAGCCGGCTCGGCCAAAAGTACCAATGGAAAAATCCCACTGGTGTGCTGGGGCTGTGTTCAGGAGAGGGGCCACTAGTGACGCAGGACATGTCCTTCACAGAGACTAATCTGCCTGAGCTCAGCTTTGCTGAGGCATGAACCAGGCCACGTACATCAGTTTGACTGTCACCAGGATGTCATCCTGAAGGTGGGCATTTGAATGGAGGGTGGGCAACTCAATTTAACATAAATAGTGCTGGTTGCAACTGCCACGATCGATCGTGCTTGACATCTCTTAATTCTAATTTAATGCCAGAGTAAAAACTCTCAAACTATTCTGCTCAGCAACCATGAAACTAAGATGTAAAATGGAAGAAAAAGCAAAAGGTTATCTTTTAAATGGACACTTTTCAAGCATTCTAAGACAACAATGATTACAGAAGTGCATCGTCTACTGTTGCTAGATAAGTCGTTGTGACGCCATATTTCTTGCATTACTTAGACTGCAAGTTTTAGCCTACAACCCCAACCTCAAGATTATTATCAAAGCAATGAGTATGACGTGACGAGATGAGTCATATAAATGATTTATTTGTCAACATCATGTCCTCACAAACAATAAACAAACCAAAAACACTTCAGCTCTAAGGCATGACAAGGTCAAACATAACGTGTCAAAGAAATGGACAGCCTAGAACCTAAGAAGGAATTCGAAACAAAGTCCCACATAGTGAAACACAGAACCACAAACTCTCACTACTGTCACTGCAGGAAGTGAAGTAGGAAGCCAGTTTAACAGTCTACCATAGAGTTAATTTTTAACATTCAGAAAAAGGCCCTTCTCTTATGAAACCACAGCTACAGGGTCATGTCATATGAAATTGACTGTAAAAGCTAATTTCATTTGATACAGCAAACTTGATACAACCTTTATTTGATACAACAAACTTGGTACTTTATTAGTGCTTATTTTAAGGGCAGTGTGTGTGAAGTTTTGTCACAGAAAAAAAAAACTGAAAAAGAAAAAGAGGAAGTATGAAGGAGTGAAGAGTAAAGAGAGAGGGAGTGATGTCGGAGATGAAAGAGGAGGTTCAGCAAATCAGACCACAGAGTCTTAGAGAGACATGTACCAGTTTCCTCACTCCTGTATCTAGTGTAGACACAGACACACTTGACTCATCCCACATCACCTCAGTAGCATCTCCTACTGCACCTCTATCCCTCTGCACACAGACATGCAGGCTGTTCTTCTGCTCTTACTGCTGGCTGGAGCCTCCAAAGGTAAGCAGTTTTAGAATTACATCAAAGCGTGAGTGTGTTGTGTTTTATGTACCTTTACTTTACACAGTGTCACAGCTTGTAAACACTCAGCTCTGCGGCCGAGTTGGAGATGGATATAGACCTAAGCGCAGCGTTTGATACGATTGACCATGACATCCTAATCAATCATCTTGAAAAGTTAATTGGGCTTCTGACTCTGTGTTCAGATAATACAAAGGGAGAAAGTTTTACGTCAGGCTTAGAGATCATGTGTCAAAGAAACATGACATCTGCTTTGGGGTTGCACAAGGGAGCTGATTTGGTCCATAGTTATTCTCACTTTGGCCACTTTGGGACATCATTAGAGAACACAATGTATGTTTCCGTAGTTATGCGGATGACACGCAACTGTACATCTCTGCTGAACCAAATGATGATGCAGCTATAAACTTCATTACTACCTATCTTTTGACAATAAATAAGTGGATGGGCAATAATGTCTTAAAGTTAAACGAGGACAAAACAAATGCTGTTTAATAATCTGGGGAAATTAACTCCCTGAATTAAGTCTGAGGTTACAAGATTCAGATCTAAGCTTCAAGTCCCACATTAACAAGGTGACAAAAATATCATTCTTACACCTTAGAAACATAGCTAAAGTACTACCATTTATGAATAAAAAAGATGCTGAAAAACGGATTCATGCCTTTATTTCAAGCCGGCTCAATTATTGTAATGCAATTCTAACTGGCCTCCCGAAAAAAGTTACTGAGAGACTTCAGCTCATTCAAAACTCTGCAGCTCGGCTATTAACCAGAACCAAGAGGAGAGAGCACATAAGTCCAGTTTTAGCTGCTCTGCACTGGATTCCAGTAACATTTAGAATTGATTTTAAGGTCCTTCTCCTTATATACAAAGCCCTTAATGGGCTAAGACCAAGTTACATTGCAAACTCCCTTGTCAAATACTTGCCTTCAAGAACACTGTGATCATCTAAAGCTGGTTTATTGGAGGTTCCCAGCAACAGCCGTAAGAAAATCGGGGACGCAGCCTTTGTCAATTATGCCCCAAAGATATGGAACATACTGCCTATAGATATATAGATATTTTTGTATGCGTTTATTTGAAAAGGGGCAGTGTACATTGATAAACATTTCCAAAAAAAAATTTAAATGCACCGGAATTAGCTGGGTTAGCTAGTTTTCATCCGTTGCCCCTTGGCAGGACATGACAGAGAGAAACAGAAAGAAATAATAATACAAAAAAAGATAAACAACAGTCTGACAAAACAGTGCAGTTAAGATAACAAATTGTAAAAACCAGACAGACATACAAGGTAAACAACAGTTTGACAAAACAGTGCAGTTAAGATAACAAATTGTAAAAATCAGACAGACATACAAGGTGTTAGACATAAAAGGAAGTTACGGTGTGAGTAATGCAGTGGCCTAATTATGATTGCAGGTTTGGTTATTTAAGTTTAAGCTTAAGTTTGTTTTTGAACACTGAAAAACTGGCGCACTCCCTTACATCAGTAGGGAGGGTATTCCAGTAATTAGAGGCGCGTACTGAGAAGACTGTCCGTCCAAACGTACTGTGTCTATACTGTATAACACAGTCTCCCCTGGTGACTGTCTTAGTTGCCAAGCCATTTCCATCCTTCAGCTTTATAAACTAATTTAATGGTGGAGGTGCCAGCCCATGTAATATTTAAAAAATGAGACAGGCATCCAAAAACTGTAAGAAACTGTCAAATTTGAATAAGTTATACTTTGTTGTTATATGGCAGTGGTGATAGCTGATAGGTTTCTGGTCTAAAGTTTTTAAGGTCTGCTTGTAGAGGGTCTCTATTGATTTCAGAGTTGTTGTACTTGCTTGTGACCAGCTTGTGTAACAGTACGAGATGTGAGAAAAGATCATGGCATGCATAAAAAGTTTGGCTGCCTCTGTGGTTAAGTACGGCCTTACATGTCTAAAATTAGCCAAGTTAAATTTAATGGTATTGGCCACCTTTTTGACATGTTTTATAAATGTTAAATTGCTATCTAAAATGATCCCCAGATATTTAAAATCAGATACAGCTAAAATCAGGGAAGCCAGCTCGCTAAACATTTAAAAATAAAGCTATAAACGTAACTATTCACCTTAGCCTTTAACTAGTTACGATTTCGTAGAAATATACAAAATTGAAATTGAATTGAAATTGAAATTGACATAATAACACGTTGTATATGGAACACACGATCAGCTCACAGAATGTGGCCATTTCTACCATATAAGGTCTACTGCTGTTAACTTACATCAGCATCAGGAACTAAGCTTACATCGACCCCTCTGCTGGTTAATGGTAAAATTAGACATGCTGAAATGCACAGCTTCCTGTGAGAGCTCTCTAGTATCTTACCACTGTGTGCCCACAGCCGCTGTACCACGATCCAGACTTGAGCCAGGCCCAGGGCAGACTTCGAACACACTGTGACCCGTCATATGTGTGTTTGTGTTGATTGGAAACATGCCATTTTCCTCTAAGCAATTTAGAATTAGGAAGCATATAGCATTTTCATTGAATTTCTTAATGTTTATAACTATTTCCCTGTTGTTGTTGTTGTTGTTTTTGTTGTTGTTCTCATCACAAAGCCTCTACAGTTAATCCAAATCTGTGGGTGGTCAGGAAGGGGTTTGTGGGCTGGTGGAGGCATCTTTAAGATTTAACATCTTTATTTGTTTTTCATTAGTTTGATTATAAATCACTTTGGGGGTGCTGATTAAGGTAAAATATTTGACTTACTATGTATCCAGGGGGAAGCCAATAGCAAGTTGAAGACATCACAAGTGATAGTTTTATAGCAGAAAAGTTGGAAGGCAGGATTGGCGTATGAGTTTTTGTTTTTAGTTTGATGCTGCCTTGTGTTGTTGAGAACTATGGATTGACATATCTAACACCACAAAGGTATGGAAACTGGAGTCTATTTCACCTGCTGCACCATCTCAGGTCCTGCTAACCTAAGTCCATAGGAACAGCAGGAACACCACCACAAAGTCCTTTATGAGGATAAGGCTTCATTAGTGCAGCTCTACAGTTAAACTACATCTGTTTCACCTGCAGGTCTGGACTCCACCTGCAGTGCTACTCAGGATGCTGCATGTTATGGGGCTCTGGGAGGACCTGTGTATCTGCAGCTGATGAGGGACACCACAGGACATGACCTGAGGTTATACAGTGGAGATAAGAATGTATTTACATCCAAAAGCTCCAAGACAGTGTTCTACAACGAGTTGAACACCCCATCATACCTGCAGAGGTGGCAGTTTGTTAACGGGATCCTCATAATAAACCCTACAGAGAGGAGAGACGCAGGAACATACAGAGTGGAGATCTATAAGGAGTCAACAGGGAGGAGATTGAGAGATCACACAGTACAGCTGATCATTGTAGGTAAATCACTCCATCTTGCCTCTTATGTGATGTACATGAGAAACGCTAAAGGACGGTGAGGTTAAGAGGTTTATAGGTCCATAGCTTCACAGATGATGGCATTATCCTTACTGTCTTACTCTCCCTCAACAGCCCCTGTGTCTACTGTGGACCTGTCAATCAACTGCTCAGCCAATGGGGAGAGGAGGGTGAGGTGTTCATTCAACGGAGACAGTCCTAAGTACGGCTGGGCTCTGGATGGGAGGCCTCTGAGTGAAGCTTTTGCTGATCTCAGTCCAGATAATCAGACTCTCTCAATGAGGGGGTGTGTGCTTGGGAACCTCTCCTGTAGCGCCTGGAACCATGTCAGCAGCACACACACCTCAGCATTGCTGCTGGACGCCTGCTCTGGTGAGTTGCTGTTGGGTTCATAATGACATCAGACGATGACTCGTCTACTTGTGTCTAAATCAGAGCTACAGGCTGATAATGACACAGAGCACACTAACATATCACACATGGCAATGTCCTCATAATCCTCAATGCCACTCAGTCATAATCTACTAGAGGTTGTAATGGTGAAACCACAGCCGTGTTGAAATCAAACTCATGTTCATCTCCTTCCTTCCCTAAGCTGCTGCTACTGTCTATACTGTCTACTCTCCAGTGTTCATCAGTGTGTGGTTGGCAGGGATCATCATCTTCACAGCACTGCTGGTGGGAGGGTGTTACCTCTGCACACGGAACAAGAGAACACTCACTCCAGGTCAACATACATATCTTAAGCAAAAGTTCCTGTATACTCCTGTGGGTTGTGATGGCTATACCCCTATATCATGTATCCTATGGGTTGATTGTTGTCATTGTATGTGTTTAGACCTTATGTACTAATCTGCCGTAGTAGCAGTTTAGACTACAATTGTGCTGTAAGATACTGTTGTGATCTTTTAGAGCAGTTAGATCCTATGAGCAGTCTGCTGAAGTGTTAGCTCCTTTGTGCTGTAAGAAGTGTCCCCTTACAAAAATACTGTACCTTCATCTTGCTTCTACCTTGGTTGATGTGTACAGTGCTGTAAGTTCCTGCTGTGTTGTGTTGTTAATGAAGTTACTAATGTCACCTCTCCCCCTCAGATGAGCATATTTACCAGAGGGCCACCAGAGGAGGTGCAGGACACCAGAGGGGGCGCAGGACACCAGAGGAGGTGCAGATAAATGGACACCCTCTGAGCCAAGGGGGAGTCACAACATCAGAATACTCCGTTATTCCCTGTCGTCCATAGTGACTCTGATCAGTCATACAGTATACTCGTGTCACAACAGGAAACAGAGGGGTCATGTCAAATATTCTGTTCTGAGGTCATTGTTTCTCTCTCATGATGGGTCAGATCAGGACTGGAGGAGGGGAACCTGGTCTCAGATCAGCTGGCAGAGGCAGCCTTAGCTCAGAGAGATTTCACATTGATCTTCTCATGTGTGTTTCGTTACTCTCACATTAACCTTTATAAAATATCTTATCACTTGTATGTGTATTTCAGCTTACCGATATGTGATCATGTTCAGCTGTGTGTGATGGTAACTTTGTGATTCATATCCTCTCGTGTATGTATAGTCCTGCACTGGGTCATTCTTTGTTAATGTAAATGTGAATAAACAGCTGAAGATGCAAACAGCTCCAGTATTCATTACTGCATAGATGAGGCCGATTAGCTATGGAGGGAAACACCTGAAATGTGTGTGTATGTGTGTGTGTGTGTGTGTGTGTGTGTGTGTGTGTGTGTGTGTGTGTGTGTGTGTGTGTGTGTGTGTGTGTGTGTGTGTGTGTGAAAATGGCCTGGGTCGGCCACCCCACGATATGGGATGTATGCTTGGTTGGAATGGGGTTGCAGATGGGAAACACACGGCGCAGGAGACGAATAGCTATTTATTTACAAAGGGGGATGCGACACCCACCCCAAAACAGACATTTACCACATGATCTACCTCTTCCCAGACACTCGAGTCTTTCAAGGGGTTTAACCATTACTTTTTAAAAAGCCTGCCAGGATATATGTTTACTTCAAGATCCAAGATAGATTAGATGTATTAACTCATAACACAGGTTTGCTCCTGCTTCCTTGCTAATTAGAGAAATATAAGGCATTAAGGGTCAACATGGTTGGAAAGTAAAATGCGGCAAAGTAGAGCACAGTGGAATGTACGTGACATTAACTTTATCACCAGTATTCATTTGTAGATTAACTAACACGACAGGTGTTGTGGTGTTGTATCGGAAGACATTAACACACACAAAGTATATAGGAACAGAGAGCGTAGTTTACTTAGTCTTTTCACATCATACAGTAGATTCAACACGACACTTCCGCTAGTACTAGCGCCCCTAGTGTCTGTACTTGCAAGTGCATATAACACCATACTACACCAGTGGATGCATAGAACAATGCAATATATCAATAGACACAGCAGGTAAACTGGATCACCTGTATTCATGTGTGGATTGGACGAGTCCTTAGAGATAGAAAGAGATAGAGAGTATTTATAGGTACATGTTGGAGAGTGTGCGTGTGTGGGTGTTTGTTCACCTTTGGTTGTTGTGCATTTATGAGTTAGTAAATGAACATCATGAGGGCATATCTATCCATCATTGCTTATGCACATAATGGCTGCGCTCAGACAGGAATTGGTCTAAGTGAGGGAAGGGTGTGATTGCATATGCATATAGTGACCGCGCTCAGTGCAATACATTCTCAATAACCATAGAATGCCAATAACCCTGAGGCAAGCTATTTGGCATGGCTACAGACCGAGGGATCTGATAGCAAAGATACAGAGGTGGAGAAAATATAATGTCATGGGAGGGGTCTTCTGAGGTGAACACAACACTGAGATGAATGGAGAGTGGAGAGGTCCATGAACAAACAAACAGTACATTTGGCTAGTATGTAAATATGTGAATGTGTGTTTCTATATGTTTGTTTTTTAGGTGTGTTTATAAAAGTGTGCGTGTATATGAATATCTGTAGTGACTCAAACTGCCGTTTTATCATAAATGTGTATTAATGTATGTATGTGTAGTTAAAAACAGAAGACTGTTAGTTGCTGACTCATTTGTAACTTCAAGAGAGGCTTTACTGTTATATCACATCAGCAGAGATAAAGATAGTAATGTGAATCTGCCTGGACTCATCTATGCGTGTTTAAATGTGCATGCTAAGACCCTTTCACTCAGATGAATGGGTCTGATTGAAGGTATCGTGGGCCATTTTAAGGGCCTGCACAAGGACTAGTGTGAGATAGGGGCTGTGTTCGAATTCTTAGATAGCTGTCTTAATCCTTGATCTCTAGTTGGACAGGTGTCTGACGAGAGAGGTCCTTTCGGGGGAAGGTATCTCAAAAACCGTTGATTTCGAACAGTCTATTAAGATAGGATGTACGTCATCGCGCTGCGTGTACTTATGTGCTCGCACTAGCGCGCTCTGTCAGACGGCAGTCAATTGCATCTTCCTTCAACGTGCTTTGCAACTTGCATTGGTTTTCGAGAGTTTATTGAGTTTATTGTCACACAAGTGTATTGTCATACTAAGTCGAGTTAAACTGTACTGTAGTGTATTTAAACTTAAATTAAGCTAAAATTTAAATTAAGTTAGATTCCATTCAGTTAGTTTGAGGTAAACTTAAGGTAATTTAAGTTACAGCAAGGTAAGTTAAGGTTAGCTTAGGTAAGCTAAGGTAAGCTAAACTAAGGTAAGTCGTTTTTAAGTAAAGTTATTAAGATAAGTTAAACTTTAGTTAGTTAGTTTAAAAGTAAGATTTAAAATACTTAACAATGGCGAGAATGGCGAAAATTGCAATTTTCCATCAGCTTCTGCAGGAGTGGATGGAAGAGGAGTGGTGTCAAATGGAGCAGGAAAGGGGTCAGCGCAGAGCCTACCGTGCAAGGATAGACATGCTGGCAGCGTACTCCTTTGAGGTAAGTTTTTAAAGCATCATTTTGAAAATACGTGATTTTAATAAAATGTCAATTATCACCGTGTGTGATTATTATTCTGCTATAGTATGTAGTTATCGTCGAGACACAATCACCACGTACAGCATCTAGCTACCGTCGACCTTCCTGAGGTAAATACAGTACAGTAGAGTGACTAACTGGCACGTAGTCGTTCACGATAGCTTCATACTATCCGTGATTTTAATAAAATGTCAATTATCACCGTATCATGTACATATTATGGGATATAGGGATACAGTTATGTTCATTAATGTGCACTGTCCATGGATGGATGAATTCATGAATAAATAACATCTTTGATGAACAACTGTTTAACATTGTTTACATGTCATCAATTTCAGGGTGGCGTACGGTATGCCAGCCTGAACAGGGCAGTGCCCCTTCTCCGGCATTATTTTGCTGGGGAAGACACTCGCCCTGATTTCCGGCTCAGCAGAGCATCCATAACCGGTCTGCTGCAGCTGCTCAACCAGGAGCGGAGCCATGGATGGGGGCCAACCATAGAGGTCCGGGTGTTTCTGTTTTGGCTGGCCAGCGGTACGTCTTACCTGGGCCCTCATGCATTGGAATGTGCCCAAGAGGCTCATTTTTAATCTCAATATACTCAACAAATATTTATTGTCAGAAACTGTGAATTGCTCTATCAACAGGTGCGTCGTACCGCGTGGTGTCGAGGGCATTCGACATGCCCAGGACCACGGTGCACAACGTCGTCCATAGGGTCTGTGGCTGTGTGATCGTGGCGATGCCAAGGGTGATCCGGTTACCTTCCACTGCTGAGGGGCAGAGAGAAGTATCTGAGGGTTTTGCCCGACTGGCTAGGCATGGGGCTTTTGCCAGGGCCATGGGAGCCATTGACGGCTGCCATGTTCGTATCAAATCCCCGGGAGAGCCCCATGGCCAGGATTATTTCAACCGCAAATTATTTCCATCGATACAGCTGCAGGCGGTGTGTGACCATGCAGGGCGCTTCATTGATGTGTTTGTGGGTTATCCAGGTTCTGTCCACGACGCCCGGGTCCTGAGGCACAGCCCCCTGTTCCAGTCTGCCGCGTACCCACCCCCTGATACCTTCTTGTTGGGTGATGGGGGGTACCCCTGTCTGATGAGGCCCATTTCCCTCATCACACCATACAAGAATCCACTCAGGGGAGTGGCACAACAGAGGTTGGTACATTAAAATATGTGATTTTAATTGCAATGTCACAGAGATTAATTTGAGTAATTACATGTCATTCATTTTTTCCCCAACACTTGTAGGTTTATCATGCCAGAGCTCGTTCGGTCATTGAGCGGGCTTTTGGCATGATGAAGACCAGGTGGAGGTCCATCTTTTTCTGTGCCTTGGAGGTGGACGTCTCATTTGTGCCAGATGTCATTGTGTGTTGCACTATGCTTCACAATGTATGTCCGGGCAATGATGATGTCCTACCGGTGGATGAGGAGGACCCTGAAGAGCCCGTCGGGGGAGAGGACCATGGCGAAACATCAAGTGGTGGTGCCCTGCGAGACAGCATTGCAGATCAGCTGTCCGCACTTCAGTGTCTTCCATCGGGACACGATTATTGTTAATAAATTATTATATAGTTCTTTGATTGATACATTGTTATATAGTTCTTTGATTGATACATTGTCATATTGTTCTTTGATTGTATATTGTAATTACATTAATTAAGTTATAACACCGTTTATGTCGTTGCAGGAACACGGACAGGAGCCTGAAACACCGCACTCACTCCACCCACCCAACTCACTCACACAGAAATGACCAAGGAGGGTGGTCGCTCCCTGAGCCTGGGCCCTCCCGAGGTTTCTTCCTACATGGGAGTTTTCCCTCGTCACTGTTGCCCTTGTGCTTGCTTGGGGAGCTTTCCAATAAAATACACTTATTTTAACTTAACTGAACTCTGTTGTTGTCTCATCATTTACATGTACTTAAAAAAAAAAAAAACACAAAGCTGTAAATGGTATTGTAATTGTTATTGTTTTTTATTTTTCGGCCAACCGCTCCATAACAGCCAGAAGCCTATCCATTCTGAGTTCGGCCCTCTCCTGCCGCTCCATCTCTCTCCGCTGCCTTTCCATTTCAGAGGCCTCCGCCCTCTCCATCATCTCCCCCACGAAAGCCATGTTGTACCTCCTCTTCCTCGGTGGTTCCTGGCTCTCCTCTCTCGGTGGTGGGGAGGACACACTTCTCTGTGGGGAGGACACGGCACCCATAGAGTTGGGCTCTGCCATGGATGAGCTGCAGGGCAAAGAGGCACGCAGCACGGGTGGTGCGATGGAGTGCCTCTGACCAAGCAGCTCATCCATGGCAGAGTACCATGGCCACGAGGCAGCCGTATCCTCCCCATTGTCTGTCCCAGTGCCTGTGGGTGGGCACTTCAGCTCCTACAGATAAATACTACAGTAAATACCACAACAGTGCATGCAATATTCCAATGGTAGGTCATGTGTGACTATCTGGTGTAAGATTCATGATCAAGCAGCTGCTGTGACCACCAAAAGTTGGCCAGCAGAATATCCCAAATGGTTATCTTATCATGGTCACAAAGGCAAGGTCCCCACACTGGATTTGCACAGACACCTGGGGTCAGGAAGCAAACTGAGGTGTGAGTGACTGCAATTAATCATAGTATGGGAATGGGGGAGGCCATTGAGAACCATCTCAGTCAGAGATTGCCAGACCTGTTTGCATTACAAGCCTAGCTCATTTACATTAGAAGCCTAGGAGGTGTCTTAGAACAGTATATATGGCTAGAATTAGAGATGCTTGTTGTTCAGACCTACACCGCTGAATCCGGAGTATGTTCTACGTGCTCCGTTACGGCACTTTACTGGAATAAAGATTGCTGCATCAGAAACAAAGAAACTTCCTTCATTTCTTACACTGGTCATACCTTACACTTTGATTTGAGGTTATCCCACTTCTTGCGGGCCTGAAGTGGGCTGACCATGCCTGCAAGGCCGATGGAATCAAGCACCTGTCTGAACAGACAGCCAATTGTATCAGATATGTAAATGCCACTACTTCTTCAACTGGTTACTGTGGCTGAAAAGTGCCTTTGGAGTACTTACTTCCATCCTTCCATTGCCGTGTTTCTGTGGCCGGTGAAAAGATACTCTGCCTCCCCTCTGGCCTTGATGAAGGCACACACATCTGTTGAGGACCCTACATAGATATAAAATTTTATGAAAAACATTTTAACCACCACAAGACAACTATCGTAACGGCAGCTATTAACGCCCCAGCTATTAAAAAAGTGACAAACCGTTAAAAACATTTATAGATCGAAAAATCTTTAATCAATCAACCTTACATATTTCAGTAGCGGTGGGTGTCTAGATTAGACTGGTTACTTGTTTGGATTTCAACTGAAACGTATTTTCCGTTTTTTTTCCTTTGTGTAGACCCACACGCAAAATTAGCTGATACAGGAGGTGGTACCCATTAACAGCCTTTCTCGTCGCGAAATCGAATTCGTTCAGTTCGTTCGTCGAACATTAGCCTTGATATTTTTAAATAGCAGGTTATTTTTAAAGTACATTTTGTATGCAGTTACAATGCACATTTTCTAGAAACATAAACAACCGTTCACTTTCTCAACTATCTTGCTGGCGAACTAGCTATGACAGTTAACAGCAACCAACTGACAGTTAAGACACATTGATGTATTTTTAAATAGCAGGTTATTTTTACAGTACATTTTGTGTGCAGTTACAATGCACATTTACAATTTCACATCATAAACAACCGTTCACTTTCTTAACTATCTTGCATTAAATACAGATAAATACCAGAGCTAACGTTAGCAAGCCTGTTAACAATCTTCAGCTACCGATAGCGATAGCGATAGCGACCTGGCTAACGGATACCTTGCTAACTAATTCAGACGATTTTTTTGTTAATCAATCATGGCATAATTACATAGTACACCGTTTATTTCTCGGTAACTTTAAAAAAAATAAGCAAAAAAAGCAAAGAAACTTACACTTATGAATGCTTTTGATCCCAGTTTGGACCTCCTGACTGACTTGTTCCGCCATCTTATTAATATTTTTTCTCTGGCTTGGGTTCTGGCGCACAGAGTTATGGGTAATACCTGCCGCCATTAAGACAGCAAGACAACTCAGATGCTCTCTTGAAAAATGACCGTTATGTGACGTATTTCAAGGTATCTTACTAAAGCGGAAGAGAAGGTTTAAGACATTTCGAACAGTCCTTGCTCTCTTAATAGGGAGGAAGGAAGGGAGCATTTTAAGGGTATTCGAACAGACCCAGGGTCTTTGTGTTGTAAAATGCAAAAAGGCAGAACCGTGATCAAATGCCACATGCTCATTAAACTGTTCCTCGTCATCAATCATAATTCCCTGAGTACTTGCAGCATGTGTGGAGGGTTGAGATGAATAGCCAAGCTGGAGACTAATGTGTGAGGCAGGTTGGCCAGGAGCTCAGTCTCCATGTTTGAGTGTGTGTGTGGAGCTCAGTGTCGTCCATGTTTGAGTGTGTGTGTGGAGCTCAGTCTCGTCCATGTTTGAGTGTGTGTGAGGCCAGCAGAACTTCCACACTGCCTGGAGGGGGGAGGGGAGAGTTGAGTGCCAATGCCCAGTGGAGGCAGAGTGTGTCGGGGTGGATCAGCAAATTTTCCACTGATGGCCGCATCGTTGACAGTAAAGAATGATGCACAATTATCAGCAGAGAGGCAGGAGATGGAGGACTGAGGAGAGTTGTATTTGTAACCAGCAGAGGGCAGCACCTCAACATGATCTTACTGTAAGAGAGAGCAGAGACTTTATTGAATGACCTGTCCTTGATTACGATGCTGTCAGTCTACTTATGATTCGGCATTTACTGTGTGGGAATCTGGAAAAGCATTAAAAAGGTGGTGTATCTCTAATGATAAATATGTAATCATGGTCATCTATGTACTGAAATACTGTTTGATTGACATGCAGAACAAACCAATTGTGTTGGTCTTGTTCCATACATTTCGCTAGCTGGAACAGACACAGACCACATATGGGCTTCATATTGGGAGAAAGTACAGGAGAGAAAAAGGAGAGATCCAAGTGTTTGGATGGCAAGAGTCATTCAGCTGGATCAGTGCTTTGTTGTTCCTGTTGTAAGACTCAGCAATGCAACATGATTCAGACACACACTCTCTCTGTCACACACACACACACACACATACACACACACACACACACACATACACACACTTCCATCGTATGGAGAGCAGAGGAGAGAAAAAGCAGGAAGTGTTTGGAAGGCAGCAGATAGCAGAACAGCCACTGGATTCACACACGCGCACACACACACACACACACACACACACACACACACACACACACACACACACACACACACAGACTCAAGAGGACACCAAAATGGACAACCTAAGCCCTTAAAACCACCAAATACTTTAGGCTTCAAATCCTTGTAATAAGTAGAAAGTGGGGAAATCTTCAATGACGTTGTTGTGCTCTGCATTACTCTAAAATGGTCTTCTTTAGATTATGAACCTCACACAAACACACTTTTTAACTTTCACTTTCACTTTCACTTTCATACACACACCCTTCCCTGTATGTGTCCCCTCTACAGGTGTGGTGGGTGGAGGGGCTATAAAGGTGTGTGCATCCCGGACCAGATGCTGTCTCTCCCTCCACACTAAGGTACTGTGCGGACCAGCTGTCTCCAGTGTTCACGGACATCTTTAACACCTCACTGGCTGAATGCGTGGTCCCTGCCTGCTTTAAAACCTCCACCATCATCCCCGTTCCCAAAAAGCAGAGGATCACAGGCCTTAATGACTATAGACCAGTCGCCCTGACCTCTGTGGTAATGAAGACCTTTGAGCGCCTCGTGCTGACCCACCTCAAGGCCATCACCAACCACCTCCTCGACCCACTGCAGTTTGCCTACAGAGCCAACAGGTCTGTAGATGACGCAATTAACATGGGACTCCACTTCATCCTCCAGCACCTTGATTCCCCCGGCACCTACGCCAGGATCCTGTTTGTGGATTTCAGCTCCGCATTCAACACCATCGCCCCAGCTCTCCTCCAAGACAAGCTAACACAGCTGAGCGTGCCTGAGCCCACCTGCAGGTGGATCACTGACTTCCTGTCAGACAGGAAGCAGCGCGTGAGGCTGGGCAAGCTTGTCTCGGAGCCCCGGACCATCAGCACTGGAGCCCCACAAGGCTGTGTGCTCTCTCCTTTACTCTTCTCCCTCTACACAAACAACTGCACCTCCAGCCACCCCTCTGTCAAACTCCTTAAATTTGCGGATGACACAACCCTCATTGGACTAATCTCCAATGGGGACGAGGCAGCCTACAGAAAAGAAGTTGACAGCCTGGCTTTCTGGTGCAGCCAGAATCACCTGGAGCTGAACGCCTGTAAAACAGTAGAGATGATAGCAGACTTCAGGAGGAGCCCAGCCGCAACCATCCCCCTCATCATGTGTGACTCCCCAGTTAACACTGTGGAGTCTTTCAGATTCCTGGGAACAATTATGGCACAGGACCTAAGGTGGGCGGAGAACATCACCTCCACAATCAAGAAGGCCCAGCAAAGGATGTTCTTCCTTCGGCAGCTAAAAAAATTCAACATGCCGCAGAAAGTGATGGTCGAGTTCTACACAGCCATCATTGAGTCAATCCTCACCTCATCTATTACCATCTGGTTCGCTGCCTCTACTGCAAAGGACAAAGGCAGACTGCAGCGGATCATTCGGTCAGCCGAGAAGGTCATCGGCTGCGACCTGCCGTCTCTCCTAGACCTGTTCCACTCCAGGACCAGCAAGAGAGCATGCAAGATCATCGCTGATCCTTCCCATCCCGGTCACCACCTATTCCAAAGACTCCCATCTGGCAGAAGGTTCCGGGCTATAAAGACCAAAACCTCGCGCCACCTGAACAGTTTTTTCCCCACGGCAGTGGTGCTCACAAACAAGCCCCCTGCATCACACTGACTCTGGGTTTGCCAATTCCAATTCACAATTATTTATTATTATTTAATATTCTGTATTTGTCTTTTATTCTTGTTTTTGCTATTTTGTTGTTATGTTATGTGTTTTATGTCCTATGCACCAACCACCAAGATAATTTCCTGTATATGTAAATATACTTGGCCATTAAAATAATTCTGATTCTGATTCTGATTCTGATTCTGATTAGAGGAGGTCTGGCACAAACAGTCATTGACCTTGGCATACATGTCCGTGACCTGGGACGTGTTTGTGTGGTGACGTGATGTGTCAATAAATACCTCGGTGCACCTCAATCGAAACGGCATTATAGGTGAACATACTAACCTCTAATCCACTTTACACAATATATGGTACAATTTATTTATTTTTTGTATATTTATTTATGCAGTCTATAAGATAAATCACATAGTGATAAATCAAATCTGTGATGAATCAGATAACTTGTGCCAGGTTAAAAAAACAGAATGGGAATGGGAACACTGGATCACTATGAAATGATCTTTGTTGTCACCACTGCATTCACACAGTCACACGCATTCTCTCATACAGCCTCTCACACACACTTATCAAATCCCAGTCACACGCATTCCTTCATACAGCCTCTCACACACACACACACACACCAATCAAATCCCACAGTCACACGCATTCTCTTTTATACAGCCTCTCACACACTCACAGTCACATTCCCTTCTGCTAATCATATCTTTACGTCATGTACAGTATACCTCCAAAATGAACAACCAGGAAATGGGCAAAGGTAAATGGTTCATATTCTATTTGTTTATTTGTATAGATTAGATTATTCGATTGAACATATTAGAATGGTTCATATTATATCTGGTTTAAAGTCACAAAAGTTAAGCACTGAAAGGCTACCATGTGTCACAGTGCTCATTTAAAGAGGTTAGCGTGTGTGTGTATGTGTGTGAAGAGTGCAGAGAGAAGTGAGAGAGTGATTCAGCAGATCAGAGCACCGATTCTGAGAGAGACACGTATCAGTTTCCTCCCTCCTGTATCTAGGGTTGACAGAGACACACTTGGGTCTCATCATTCTTACATAATCTTCTGTTTTCAGGGATTTATCCAGTGTTCATCAGTGTGTGGCTGGCAGAGATCATCATACTCACATCACTGCTGGTGGGAGGGTATTACCTCTACATAAAAAACAAGAGAACACACTCCAGGTCAGAATACACACATCACACACCACATCTTCACCTGACCTTACCTGGTCCATGCAAGCGGACTCGGCGGTCAAAACTGCCCAAAAGCGCCTATACTTCCTGAGGAGACTCAAGAAGTTTGGCATGTCTGCAAAAACCCTCAAAAGATGCATAGATGCACCATTGAGAGCATCCTCTCAGGCTGCATTACTGCCTGGTATGGTAGCTGCTCCGCTGCTGATCGCAAGGCCCTGCAGAGGGTGCTGAAGACAGAGGAGTGCTATCATCGGCGGACATCTCCCTTCCGTGCAAGGCATCTACAACACAAGATGCCTGAGAAAAGCACGGAACATCGTAAAGGACCACAGCCACCCAGGCTATGGAATACTCACACTGCTGCCGTCTGGTAGACGTTACCGGAGCATCCGAGCACGGACTACCAGACTCACAAACAGCTTTTTCCCCCAGGCTGTAAGGCTTCTGAACCAGCAACATTGACCCACTGAACAGTCGCCATCACCATGTACATTCTGCTCCCCCACTCATACAACTACACTTACATATAGAGTATATGCACATATTTTAATATTCCTCACTCCTTCACCCTGTAACTGCTGCTAGCCCTTCTTTTAAATTTAAATTGTTGATACTTGTTATATGTTATAATGTTTTTTTTTTATCTTGTATGCCGTCTACTGTGTAGATTTTGCCATTTCCTGCCAGGTCATAAGAATTTCACTGCGCTGAAGCTATTTGATGCATGTGACTTTGACTTTGACTTGACTTGACTTTGACTTGACTTCATCTTCTGTCTCTAAATTAGAAATCTCAGACGTCAGGTTGACATACAGACTGCAAACATTAGTTCCTGTTGTGCCATAAGTCACTGATTGTATATGATCTCTTACACTGTATACTGTGCTGTTTGCTGCATTTTCAAGTAGTCAGACTATCTTATAAACCAATTTACTGAGGTAAGTTACAGTTGCAAGCGGTTATATGTAAGCTTTTAAGTGTTTTAGATCTTATGAGCCGTCAGATGTTTGAGCTGTTAAGTATGTTAGATCTTATGAGCAATCAGTGATTTAACTGGAGTGTTCTTGTCTATGAGCAGTCAGTTGTTTATGCTGTATGTAAGAGATAATGACCAACGAAGTGTCCTAATAAACATTGGATGAGGTGAAGGCAAAGAGCTCCACAATGTAAAGCTGAGTTTTCTTACACTCCTCCCCACTTATGCCCCAGCCATGTCTTTAGGTGTGGACAGATAGAGACTGGTGAGAATCTGATCAGGAGCTTTTCATATGCTGTCAGCATCATTTCATCTGCTGACCCCTGGGTTAAAACAAATACAAGTAAAATATTCATTCAAATCATCCTCATTTTAATGCACAAACTAAAAGGGAAGCCTGAGTCTTGGATCTGTCACTTGTCTCTGCCCCTTGTGTTTCTTGCTTTACTTCTCTTGTGAAACCACTTAGATTCGTTCACACTTCTACATCAGACATAAATACACATATCACGCATGCATATGCAGAAATGACCATAAAGGCTGACTTGACTTGATACAGCAGTGTGACAGAGACTCCTACAGCAGTAGACTTATCTCACATCATCTCTGCAGTTTCACTTACTTACCTCAGATATCAGTGTGTGGAAACAAAGAATCCTACAGCAGTAGACTCATTCTGTAGTAGTAGACAACTTCCTACTGGACCTCTACCCCTCTACACTCACCCCCCTAAACCTCACTCCCAATCCGAGACTACAGCACCACCTGCGTTGTATGGACAACATCAGTCCCAGACTCGAACTCGCAACCTCAGACATTGGAGGCGTGGTCTGTATGTCATGTATACCTCAGAAATAAACTACGAGGAAATAGGCAGAGCTAAATGGTTCATGTTAAATTTGTTTAATAGTCACAGAAATACACTAAGATTAAGTGATGAAAGGTTAACATGTCACAGTGCTTATTTTAAGGTCAGTGTGTGTGTGTGTGTCTGCCCTTATGCTCAGCTTAAAGTTTTGTTACACACTTAAAAAAGAAATGAAACAGAAAAAGAGGAAGTCTGAAGGAGTGAATAGTGCAGAGAGAGGGAGAGACGAAAGGTTCAGTCAATGTCAAATGTATTTATAAAGCACATTTCAAAACAACTCACGTTGACCAAAGTGCTGTACAATTAAATCACAATAAAATATAAAATCAAATAGAAAACAGAAACAAAACAATTAGATCACAATAAAATATAAAATCAAATTGAAAAACAGAAGCAAAACACTCAACTAAGCATGTATATACACAGAAAGCAAGTATACAATGGGTTTTGAGCCTGGGTAAAAAGTGGGTTAAGAGGTCTGCGATATAGGAACTGGCCTGCCCATTCAGGGCTTTAAAAACAAACAGGAGCACCATAAAATCAATCCTGAACCGCACTGGAAGCCGGTGGATAGAGGCCAGGATAGGGCTAATATGGTGTCTTTTCCGGGTACCGGTCAGGAGCCTGGCAGCGGCATTTTGGACTAATTGTAGGCGGGACAGGGATGAGTAGCTAATTCCAGTATACAAGGAATTGCAGTAGTCTAGCCGGAAGGAAATGAAGGCGTGGATGACCTTCTCAAAATCTTTGGGTGACAGGAAAGACTTGATTTTGGCAATGGCACAAAGTTGGAAGTAGCTGCTTTAACTACTGCATTGACCTGTATGTCAAATATAAAGGCCGAATCGAATATCACACCAAGGTTTTTGACTTGGGGCTTGACCAGAGTAGACAGACTACCTAGGCTGCTGGTGGAGTCAGGGGGGCCGAATAATATAACTTGGAGCACTGGAGATGGTCAATAAAAATGTTGCGATCCACTGTGTCAAAAGCTGAACTGAGGTCAAGAAGAATCAGGACAGCACAGTCACCGGCGCCAACAGAGAGGAGCAGGTCATTAGATACTTTTAACACGGCAGACTCTGTGCTATGATGAGCCCTAAAACCTGACTGAAATCTTTCTAATATGTTATTTTGGTGTAAGTGGGGCAGCAATTGGCAGATAATGACCTTTTCAAGAACCTTAGACAGGAACAGGAGCTTAGAAATTCGTCGGTAGTTACTCGGGAGGATGGAGTCTAAGTTGGGTTTTTTCAGGAGGGGCTTGACCACTGCATGCTTGAAGCAGGTTGGAACGGTACCAGTGGCCAGAGAGCTGTTGATTATAGAGAGGGATGCTGGGAGCGACTCCATCAAAGACATCCTTCAGAAAAGCAGTGGGGATATAATCAAGGGGGCAGGTTGCAGATTTCATGGAAGAAACAATCTCTATGAGGGAGGGTAGTGTGATGGGTTGGAAACAGACAACATCAGATGAACAGACCAATGAGACAGCTAGGTCACGTGTGGAGGGGGACATGTTTATTCTGATGTCCTCAACTTTGCTAATAAAATATTTATAAAATTCTTCGCATTTAGTTGGGGACATATCTAAGGTGGGACTGGGGGCGGGTCGAATAACAGAGTTAATAGACCTAAATAGAATCCTAGGATTATGACAATTGTTCGAGATGAGGTCAGAAAAGTATTTTGTTCTTGCAGCTTTAACTGCTTCCTGGTAGTTGAGACGGGTGTCTCTCAGAATTTGAAATGAAATTTGGAGTTTATCATGTTTCCACTTCTGCTCTGCTTTTCTGCACGCCCTCCTTAAGGCTCTTGTGGCGTCGTTGAGCCAAGGTAAACCTTTAGGTTTGGGCCTTTTCCATTTAAGGGGGGCAATAGAGTCTAAAATAGAAGAACAGGTGGTGTAGAATAGGGAAGTGAGTTCTTCAGTGCTGAGATGGGGAGGGGAAGCCTCAATAGTGCATGTGTGTGGGGCAGCTATGAGGGACTGGGAAAACTTACCGACAGTCGAAGAGTTAAGGTAGCGAGAGCAGCCTACAGGGAGATGACAATTAGCAGATCAGACCACAGATTCTGAGAGTGTGTGTGTGTATGTGAGTGTCCCTTAGCCTCGGCTTGAAGTTTTGTCACACACTTAATAAAATCCTTCCCAAAAAGGAGTGAGGAGTGCAGAGAGAGGGAGTGACCACAGTCTTAGAGATAAACGTACCAGTTTCCTCACTCCTGTATCTAGGGTAGACACAGACACACTTGACTCATCCCACATCACCTCAGTAGCATCTCCTACTGCACCTCTATCCCTCTGCACACAGACATGCAGGCTGTTCTTCTGCTCTTACTGCTGGCTGGAGCCTCCAAAGGTAAGCAGTTTTAGAATTACATCAAAGCGTTTGGCTGGATATGTGTGTTGTGTTGTGAGATGTGTGTTGTGTAAGTACAACTTTAGTTGACTCATTTATAACTTGTAAAAGGAAACAGGTAAAGTTAAAGTAACACTATGCAACAATTTGACACTTTTTGAGGTATGGTTTTATAGGCAGCTAGTTTTGGTACCATCCTCAAATTCACACCTGTGTCTTCCCCACTAGCCATCCAGGATATGTCCTGTGTAGTTCTGTGTACCGGGCTGAAACACCCTGAAAAAATGTAAGAAAAGCTTTCACACGCATGACATTGCCAGCTGTATTGCCAAAAGACACCAGTTAGTGTGTTGGCAAGCTTCTATCAGTGTCAGCTGAGCTGTTGGCGGTGTTTGCAAGGTTTTTCCATTCTTTTTAGGTACTTAGCTTACTAATTTTTGGAACAGAACTCCGTATTGCTGCTTTAAAGCCACACTTGAGAGCAGATGACTCTGCTGCATCAGAGCCAGATGTGGGCCGGATTATTGCCAGATGTGGGCCAGAGTCAGCTTCTCTCAGGTGGGCCGGATCCACTATCACACATCTGTGTCGGGTCAGAGTTCAGAATTATTCCAGAATTGTCTATCTGGGTCTGAGTATGCGATCCACCATACTGCTCTGTTTCAGTACTTAAACACCACCTGATACGCAGAATGGGCCCTTTTACCATAAAGGCCATGAAACCACTGCTGCTAGCTCACAACAGCATCAGGAACTATGATAGTCATGAGAAACAAGCTCACACATTTGACAACTGTGATAGTGAAGTGATAAAAATAAGAAAGAAACACTAAAAGCAGAAGCCTCCTGAGAGGGGAGTGTGAGGGTTAAACTGCAGCTTGTCCAAAGTCAGGGCTGGGCTAGGGCAGATATCACACACACTACATCACCAAAACTGGGCTTCATTATATGTGCGTGTGTGTATGTGTGTTTGTATAAGTGCCATATATTTAATTCAAAATATCGTAGTCAGTTTGTTCTGTGCGAGATATACTCTGGAAATACTTTATATCTTCAGCAATATACACATTTGTGTCCATGTTTTTCCTAGTTTAAACTCTAAGTTGAAGTTCAGTATTCCTGACCATGAGGAAGTTCCCCTTTTAAATTACCCTTTGAGGTTTAACCCTGGACATGAATAGCAAATAACATACAGTACAGGTATAAGGACAACAGCAGACCCCTTAGTTCATCAGCACACACAGCTTATGACCCTCATATACTCTCTTGACTGGGGTGGTCAGGAAGGGGTATGTGGGCTGGTGGAGGCATTTAATATCTTTGTATGTTTTTCATCTATTATCATCTATTTCATCATTCATTTTAAATCACTTGGGGTTGCTGATTAAGGTCAATAGTAATTTGATGTTATCACAAGTGATAGTTTTATAGTGGGAAATTTGGAAAGTGGGATTGGCGTGTGAGTTTTTGTTTTGAGTTTGGTGCTGCCTTGTACTGTTGAGAATAACTTGATTAACATATCTGACACCAGAAATGGTATGGACACTTTAGTCTATTTCCCCCAACTGACTGCATTAAATAAGACATCTGACAACTTTACCATTTACCATATTCACTCAAACTCTACTGTATGTATTAGGGTCTTGGACATTCATTGTAAAGTCCTGGTCATTTTCGACCGGAGAGACTATGTTCAAAATCTATAATTTCTTGTATCCATTCAGGGTGAAGGATGCTTTTTTAAAAAGTTTTTTTATTGTGGACTGAAGTTTCAGTCATTTTGGACCGGGACACAACATGAGGGTTAAGATACTGTCCTCCAATACAAAACTTTACATGATTATATATATTTAGGGATGCCATATATATTGAGATACAGCTCACAGATACAGAGGTGTTCAAATGATGAGACAAAATCTCCTCTTTTTACACAGGTCTGGACTCCACCTGTAATGCTACTCAGGATGCTGCTTGTTATGGGGCTCTGGGAGGACCTGTGTATCTGCAGCTGATGAGGAACACCAGTGGGCATGCACTGTTATTTAATAATGAACAGAACTTAATTTTTGGTCTCATAGGATCCAAGACAGTGTTCTTTGATGAGTTTAACACCCCAACATTCCTTCAGAGGTGGCAGTTTGTTCCTGATAACGGGACCCTAATTATAAACCCTGCAGAGAGGAGAGACGGAGGAACATACAGAGTGGAGATCTATAAGTCAACTGTGGGATATCACACAGTACAGCTGATCGTTAAAGGTAAATCACTTCATCTTGCCTCATGCGAATATCAAAAAATAATCAAGGTTTTAGAGTTTAGAAACCTTAGAAATAGTGCATATATAAAAATGCGTAATCCGGCCATTTTGAGACCAAATTCAAGTGTCTACGACCTTCAGAAGCTGAGATACAGATGGGCTGGACGCACACGCACTAAAAGGGCACGGCAAAATCTCGATGTTGCTCGGGTTACAGTAAATGACAGCACCCTTGTTTTGTTCCTCATGGTAAAATTAGCCAGAAACCGTTGAGAAAAGTCGTGCCGCTTGTAATGACTTTCCTAGTCAACTATAGTGTACTTATTCACTATAAAATTGCATCAGTATGCAAGACAACTCTGAGTGACGACCGACCACATTTGGTTATAGTTCTACACTGGTTTATTTCTTAATGCATACATCTACTAATAAACATAGCATAGCATCCCCTACTGGTGTGGTGTGTCAATGCTATTACCAATACATCACAACTCCTCCCCACTTATTCTATTACCGACTATATCAACTGCAGTAGATCTAAGGGAATAACATAGAACCAAACTTGACAAAGTTTCCTTGAGAACAATCTGTGATCACATCATTCATTTTTTTTTAAACTTATATACACAACATGTCTCAGACCAACAAAATATCTAAACTAAGGATCGGGGTAGACTGCCCCATCACCTTGAGTGTGTCAAGGGATTATTCTGCCCTTTGCTTGAGACAACACTCTCTAACTGAACAGATAACAAATCATTCACCAGTTGATTAAAGAGTCAGTCTATCTGGTGGTTTGCGGTTCCGGATCGGGAACCTGCTAAGTGTCTGTTGTGGTGTTGCTGGAGTGTCAGTGGGGGCGATGTCTGACTGACCTGATGGAGGATTGTCCCCCTCCCTGACTGGGATGGAGGCTTCCAGCTCTTTACCTGTGTCGGAGGGGTCTGGCAGGCTGTCAGTGCTGAGTGTCGGTTGTTCATCAACTGGAGATTGGATGATGTTGGGATGGCAAGACAACATTTGATCTGCATGCCGGTTCCACCTATGTGTTGATCCAACACTGACCTGGTAGGATACTGGGCCAGCCTGAGATGTAACGGTTCCTGGTGTCCACTTTTCCTCCCCCTTCCGGTAATCCCGGACCAGGACTGGATCGCCGACGCTGAAAGACCTAGATTTAGAGTGCACAGCTCGGTAACTGCGCTGGGCGTCTTGTGCCTGATCCACCACCGCAGCCACACTCGGTTTCAGCAGATCCAGACGAGTGCGAAGCTTGCGGTGTAAAAACAGCATAGCTGGTGCTTCCTGAGTAGTTGAATGGGGAGTGTTCCTATATTGAAGCAGCAAAGCATCCAGTCGCCTCTGAACTGATGAAGTTCCCTTTGATGATTTAAGAGAATGCTTAAAAGTCTGTACAAAGGGTTCAGCCAGACCGTTCGTTGCCGGGTGAAAAGGAGCCGAGCGCACATGCTTAATGCCATTTGACTTTAAAAAGGTGGCAAACTCCTCAGATGTGAACTGTGGCCCATTATCACTGACGAGCACCTCTGGTACTCCATAGTGGCTGAACAGACCTCTTAATGCCTGGATAGACTTCGCTGAAGTGGTTGCTTCCATTAAGATGACCTCTGGCCACTTGGAGTGGGCGTCGACCACTACGAGAAACATGCGCCCCTCATATGGGCCAGCAAAATCAACGTGAATACGCTGCCATGGGGCTGTGGGCCATGGCCATGGGTGAAGAGGAGTGAGGCATGGTGTTTTCTGCGTGCGCTGACAAGGCAAGCAGGTCTTGCATTTCTCCTCGATTTGAGCATCGAGGCCCGGCCACCACACGTAGCTTCGCGCCACGGCTTTCATCTTAACCACTCCGAGGTGACCTGTATAAAGTTCCTCTAACACCTGTTGACGCAACTTTGGAGGCACAATAACTCTATTACCCCACAGGAGGCAGCCCTGACTCGTTGTCAGCTCATCCTTCCGTACTAGATATGGCATCAGGCTACTGTCAGAGCCTTTGGTGGCCGGAAAACGGCCAGTTGACACCATCTCCATGACTTGTGAAAGTGTGATATCCGACCTGGTTTCTCTTCTTACATCAGTACAGCGAATTGGTAGACATTCTAGGTGGTTAACAAGGAACGTGTCAATTGTCCCTGGTTTTCTCTTATGTTGCACAGGAAGCGGCAGGCGAGACAAACCGTCAGCGTTTCCATGGTCAGCAGCACGTCTGTACTTGATAGTATCGTTATGTGCTGCTAGTATGAGTGCCCATCGCTGCAGTCTCGCTGCAGCCATTGAAGGAATTGCCTTGCTAGGGCTCAGTATGGTCGTTAAAGGACGGTGATCTTTGAGCAAAATGAAGTGTCGTCCATACAGATAAGAGTGAAAACGCCTGACTCCAAAAATTATTCCCAAGGCTTCTCGTCGCAACTGGCTTGTGTTGGTTGGCAATGGAGCATCCACTATGGCACACATTTTGTCAGGTGACTTGTGAAGTCCTGTTGCATCAATGATATGGCCTAGGTACTCTAGAGAGTCTCTGAAAAACTCACACTTCTCCTTTTGGACTCTTAGTCCGAATTTTTCCAACCGACTGAGTACGGCCTCCAGGTTTTCCAGATGATGGGCATCATTTCGGCCTGTGACGAGGATGTCATCAAGAAAGCAGTGAACATTGGGGAGCCCTTGTAGCACTTGGTCCATGATCTTTTGAAAAATTGAGGGTGCAGATGTAATTCCGAATGGTAAGCGATTGAAGCAAAACGTGCCCTTGTGAGTGGTGATGGTGAGATATTTCCGCGAGTCTTCACTCACAGGCACCTGCAGATAAGCCTGTGATAGATCCAGTTTGCTAAAACGAAGTCCTCCAGACAGCGATGCAAACAAATCTTCAATGCGAGGTATTGGATAATGTTCAACGCATAAAGCTGGATTTACTGTGACTTTGAAATCCCTACAAATTCTCACGCCACCATTCTTCTTAATGACAGGGACAATGGGGGTCGCCCAATCACTGAATTGAACTGGGGAGATCACTCCCTGTTGGAGCAATCGTTCAATTTCCGCTTCTACTCTTGGTCTTAATGCCTATGGGACTACACGCACTTGACAAAACTTGGGCTGTTGATCCGGTTTTAGTGTCAGCGAAGCTTGAAAGCCTTTCAGAGTAAATTTTAACTGAAAACGTTTGCATGGTGATTTAGGCATTTAGCCAGAAACCGTTGAGAAAAGTCGTGCCGCTTGTAATGACTTTCCTAGTCAACTATAGTGTACTTATTCACTATTATATAGCATCAGTATGCAAGACAACTCTGAGTGACAACCGACCACATTTGGTTATAGTTCTACACTGGTTTATTTCTTAATGCATACATCTACTATTAAACATAGCATAGCATCCCCTACTGGTGTGGTGTGTCAATGCTATTACCAATACATCACACCGCTCATAACGCATACTCAATTTGAGCCTGCTACTGGAGTAATCTGCTCTGCAAGGCATTAGTAAATTTGATAATCTACCTCAGCATCTGACTCACTGTAATGGCAGTAAGTAAAGAGAGAGCGCTTGAGCAGTGTTCCCAGAACAGAGATGCGACTCTAGTTTTCTTTGTTTGGTGGGAGCAACACCACAGATTCATCCAGACAAAAATATAGTATTTATTACAAGCTTTGTTCTAAAATATAAATACACCACGACAGTTATCCAAGTCCATGTGAATCAGGCCGTGGGCCACTGCCGAAGGAAGCACAGACCACAGTAGGTTTTTGCCTACAAGTCCGTCATCATCCGCCACTGCACCGCAGCTGCTTACGTTGGTCTGCCAAGCACGCACACTCGCACGCACAGAGAGAGAGAGAGAGAGAGAGAGAGAGAGAGAGAGAATCGCCAGTATCTCCACAAGTAGCAATGCACACTCACAGCAAGCAGAAATGAAATAACTAACACACGGAAAAGTAATAATATCAACCGAAAGTAAATCAACCCAAAGAAAATAGCTACTTGTGATGGTCCGTGTGGCTCTACGTTGTATGGTGCTTAACATAACTCACTCAGCTTTAGGGAAGACAAGGCACACCTACCCAGTGGCCTATGGTAGTTACGACCGGCCCCAGTGCATGCTATTATGACGGGCCCTAGTGCACGCTAGTTACTAGTCACGAAGCGCGCACATACACATACACCATTAGGCATCTATATATTTTAACAACATTGGGCCTCATTCTTGAACGCAGTTGAGAAGAATTTAAGAAGAAATTTCTTCTGAACTCCACTTACGGGGGACAAATTTGGCATTCATGAAAGTCCTCATTCGGGATTCATTCTGAACTTAGACCAGACTTTCAGAACGCTAAATAACAGTTGTAAATCGCCCAGAGTTTTCTTAAATGCAATTCCTCAAAAAAACACCAGATGCCCCACGGGACCGCTCCGTGTAAGAAGGGTTAAGGGCTGAATTTGTGAGGAATCGTTGGTGATTGCGTTCACATCAACTCTACAGACATCCTCGGATTTAAATCATTATAATAATAATAAATACGAGAATATTTGTATCATTAACAATTACGTGTCACATTTATAGTCATGATTCTACGAGGCATTGTGATGTCCTAAAATAAATAAAGGCACTACACGAACACTGCAAATGTAAGTGAATAAATAAATAAGCACTAAACTCAATCGCGTGGATATAGCCATAGTGGAATAGAATGGACACATCTACATTCTGCATCAGTACCTTCACCAAGTTAGGTCTACGTTTACTCGACCGGTGCTCGCTTTCCGCTTTGACATGACTGTCGCTTTCGAGGGGCCTTCGGGTGGATTCTATCGATTCTGACTACACACGTCACTACGGTTGCGTGCCCTTATAAGGAGATGGCGGGGCGTGTGTGTATGCAAATCCAGGTGCATGAGAACGCGGGTTCAATTTAAAAATCCTCATTTGGGGAGCAGAGCTGAGAACACTTTGGCTGTGTAAGAACTCATTTTCAGGCGTTCATGAATCAGGCGGAGATCTTTTCTTACGTTGGTCTTCCGATTATATAAGCCACTGGTTTCTGGTCCTCCCCCTCTCCTTGGAGCAGCACTGCCCCAAGGCCGACCCCTGATGCATCTGTCTGCACGGTAAAGGGCTCCTCAAAGTTTGGACTCTGGAGCACAGGGTCCGTACAGAGCGCCTCTTTTAAATCAAGAAACGCCCTCTCCTGGTCCTCTCCCATTAGATCTGTCTTTCTCGTTAAGTCCGTCATCGGTGCCGCTCGAGTAGCAAAGTCCGGCACAAACCGGCGGTACCAGCCCACCAACCCAAGGAAGGACCGGACGTCCTTCTTTGTCCGGGGCCGTGGACAGGCCTGCACCGCCTGGACCTTGTCCTTCTGTGGCCGGATCACTCTTCGGCCCAGAACATGTCCCAGGTAAATCACCTCCTCCTGGGCAAGTGCACATTTCTGTGGGTGGACAATCAAACCGGCACGCTTAATCCGCTGCAGAACCTCACCTAGATGACACAGATGGTCCTCCCAAGTGGTGCTGTACACCACAATGTCATCTAGGTAGGCTGCAGCAAAACAGTCTGTGCAAGCCAAGACACTGTCCATGAGTCTCTGGAAAGTGGCAGGCGCCCCCTTGAGACCAAAGGGCATCACCAAAAATTGGAATAGACCCTGTGGGGTCCGGAATGCAGTGTAGGGCTTGGCTGCCTTGACCAAAGGCACCTGCCAGTAGCCCTTACATAAAATCCTCCTTCGGTGAGGTGTGCACTGCCCTGCTATCATTTCTGACAGTGGCAACAGCCGAGCGATCCTTTTCCAAATTGAAACTCATTAAGACCTACCTGAGGAGCAGGAGAGGCTGAATGGGCTGGCTATCCTGTCCATTGAAAAAGCAAATCATGCATCACCACTTTTAAGTTTGAAAGGCATTGTTTGGCTTGCAGGTGTGCTGTGCCATGTGGATGGTAACATTCGTATCCTCACTAGAGTCCCTCTCTTCCAGCTCCTGTGTCTGTTTTGAATCTGTCAATCAGCTGCTCAGCCTATGGGGAGAAGAGGGTGAGTTGCTCTTCCAATGGGGACAGTCCTCAATACAGCTGGTCTGTGGATGGAAGGCCTCTGAAGCCACCTGAAGCATCTCCCAAGGGTTCAACTGAAAGGCTGGAGTCTAGTCCTGATCTTGACACTGATCTCAGTTCATCTACCCTCACACTCCCAGAGGGCATTCAAGGACATCTCACCTGCTCAGCTAGAAACAACATCAGCAGAGCCAACGAAACACAACTACTTCCCTCCTGCACAAGTAAGGTCCAGACACACGACAGAGAGGGTTTAGAGTTTGTGTGTGTGTGTCTGTATGTGTATGTTGGCTTATCTTAGTTGCTTTAAATTCCAACTCATTCTTTTTTCAATTGTCACCTGCCTAGTGTATAGAGCAACAGCATACCACTTGTCACATGAAATAATAAAACAGTTCAGTACATTAGTAGCATTAGAGAACACTGCATACAACACCATACTACTCATACTCAAGCAGATGGGTCCACCTTCTGAGCTGGGTTCTGAAAAAGGTTTTTCTGCTGAAGAGTTTTTCCTTGCCACCGTTGCCTTGTGCTTGCTTTTGCCTTGTGTGTGTGCGTGTGTGTGTGTGTGTGTGTGTGTGTGTGTGTGTGTGTGTGTGTGTGTGTGTGTGTGTGTGTGTGTGTGTTCAAATATACCAGCACTGATGTTGTCACTTTTCTGCAGCTGTCTGTTACATGAGTTTTTTCTGGATGTGTGTTTTCAGCCACCCCAGCACCAACTGCCTCCACACCTCCACACCATCTCACCTCTACTGTATCTGTGACAACCAGCAGCGTAGTATCCATGGCAACTAACACCACGCTTGGGCCAGCGTTTGACACAGTCATCAGTAAGTTATATTAATTTGTTACTGGTAGTGAGTGTGTGTCTGTGTGTGTTTGGGTTTGTGTGCGTGTGCACAGGTGTGTGAGAATGTGTGTGTGCGTGCACGTGTGTTTGCACGTGTGTGTGCGTGCACGTGTTTGCAAGTGTGTGTGTGTGTGTGTGTGTGCGTGCGTGCATGAGTGTGTAGGGCAGATATCACACACACTACATCACCAATACTGGGCTTCATTTTGTGTGTGTGTCTGTATGTCTATATCCGTGCCTTATATTTAATTCAAAATATCATAGTCAGTTTCTGCTATGCGAGATGCACTCTGGACATATTTTATATCTTCAGCAATGTACACATTTGTGTCCACGATTTTCCTAGTTTAAACTCTCAGTTAAAGTTCAATATTTCTGACCGTAATGAATTTCCCCTTTTAAATTTGTCTTCAACCCTGAACATGAATAGCAAATAATCTACAGTCCAGGTATAAGGACCACAGCAGCACCTGCTACTTTACTTCATCAGCACACCCAGCTTATGACCCTGATATGCTCTCTTGACTGGGGTGGTCAGGAAGGGGTTTATGGGCTGGTGGAGGCATTTAATATCTTTGTTTGTTTTTCATATATTATAATCTATTTCATCATTAATTATAAATCACTTTTGGGTGCTGATTAAGGTAAAATATTTGACTCTCTATGTATCCAGGGGGAAGTCAATAGTAATAGTCAAAACAGGTGAGTTTTATACTGGAAAGGTTTTGGCGTGTGAATTTTTGTTTTGAGTTTGGTGCTGCCTTGTGCTGTTGAGAATAACTTGATTGACATGTCTGACACCACAAAGGTATGGGCACTGGAGTCTATTTCCCCCAACTGACTGCATTAAATGAAACATCTGACAACTTTACCATTTACCATATTCACTCATAAAGCTCTAAGTATTACAGTCTTGGACATTCATTGTAAAGGCCTGGTCATTTTCAACTGGAGAGACTTTGTTCAATTAAAACTTTACTATAATGTATTGTATCTATTCAAGTAGGTAGGGTGAAGGATGCTTGTGAGTTTAAGATGAAATAAAAGTTTTTTTATTGTGGACTGAAGTTTCAAAACAGTTATTTTGGGCCGGGACACAACATAAGCGTCAAGCTACTGTCCTCCAATACAAAACTTGACATGATTATATATATTGAGGGATGCCATCCATCCCTGACAGATTTTTTTGCTAAGGCTAAGACTGGCCACTCTCTCTGTTTTTCTGTCACATACACAGGGCTATAAAAACACAAACAACTAATACAGCTCACTGATACAGATGTGTTCAAATAATGAGACAAAATCTCCTCTATTTCCACAGGTCTGGACTCCACCTGTGATGCTACTCAGGATGCTGCATGTTATGGGGCTCTGGGAGGACCTGTGTATCTGCAGCTGATGAGGAACACCAGTGGGCATACACTGAGCTTTCATAATGAACGTAAAGCCATTTTTACACTCAGACCATCCAAGACAGTGTTCTACAAGGACTACAACACCCCATCATTCCTTCAGAGGTGGCAGTTTGTTCCTGATAACGGGACCCTGATTATAAACCCTGCAGAGAGGAAAGATGCAGGAACATACAGAGTGAGGATCTTTAACAAGTCAACAGGGAAGAGTGTGGGAGAGCACACAGTACAGCTGATCATTGAAGGTAAATCACTTCATCTTGCTTCTTTTGCGTTATTAGATTTAACATCTCCTGCACCGTCATTCTGAACTCAAAACAGTGGGACACAGTGAAGTTTAGTGAGGATCTCTAAAGGCGTCAAAAAGGACACAGTGCAGTTGATGATTGAAAGTAAATATCCTCATCTGCTCTGCAAGGCGTTAATAAGTTTGAAAATCTGCCTCAGCATCTGACTCACTGTAATGGCAGTAAGTAAAGAGAGAGAGCTTGAGCAGTCTTCCCCTGCATGCCTAGCTTCATGTGTGAAACACAGCTAGAGATCTACGAACTCATAATTATGGGGTCTTTGTAACATGAAATAGGTTTTTCTAATTTTATTTACAGACTATTCCCTTTACACCTTTCGCAAAACACGTTCATGTCATTCAAATTATTTCATGAGCCACACAAATCTGTCTGTGTTTGAAGCAAACAGTTTGTTCTGTATTCCGTGCCCAAGTGAATTTGAGGGACAAAATGTGTTCCGTTCATGACATGAGTGTCTTTTACATTCATTTCTCTCACTAACCGGAGTGACATCCACATTATTCTGCACACAATTATCAATACATTCATTTCAGCCTTGTGCATGAAAGGGTTGTATTACTGTTATCACTCACAAAAAGCACCCAGTGTCAGGCCGGAGTCAGGGGTTGATGCAGATATAGTGTCAAAAAACGCTTGTAATATTTCTCCTGAAAAAAGTCAAGAAACAGTCCAAGAATTACAGGCAAGACCAAAAAGTAACTCTTGCATGATATGTGACTAGTCCATAGAACACAAAGACTCTGTGATGACATTCCCAAAAGACCAGGTATAAATACTCAGGATAATTAGTCACGTGATAGTCTGATGAACAGGTGAGTGCAGAAAATGGCAGGAAAACAAGCAAAGGCAGGAAGTAGACACAAAAGGTGGGAGGTCGGGTCTGCAGCACATGGACAACAAAAATAAACACAGAGCACATGGTAAGCCCAAAACAGCGAGCTAAAGGAGTACCTAACGGTCCTCTAGAGTCCAAAAAATGTCCCAACCCGTGACACACAACATCAGCAGTGCATGGGAAACACAACTACTTCCCTCCTCCACAAGTAAGAAGTCGAGACACACGACAAAGAGGGTTTACAGTTTGTGTGTGTGTGTGTGTGTGTGTGTGTGTGTGTGTGTGTGTGTGTGTGTGTGTGTATGTTGGCTTATCTCAGTTGTTTTAAATTCCAACTAATTCTTTGAGATTACCTGCCTAGTGTATTGAGCAACAGCATACCACTTGTCACATGAGATAATAATACCGTTCAGTGCATTAGCGGCATTATAGAACACTGCATACAACACCATTCTACTCATACTCAAGCAGATCGGTCCCCCTTCTGAGCTGGGTTCTGATCAAGGTTTTTTACTGATTTTTCCTTGTCACCGTTGCCTTTTGCTTGCTGTATATGTGTGTGTATGTAAGTATGTGTATGTGTGTGTGGGAGAGCACACAGTACAGCTGATCATTGAAGGTAAATCACTTCAACTCATCTCTGAACCTTTAGTAAGTTAAAACATCTTTGGCAGTGATGAAGACATTTTTGCCATCACATTACTCCTCTCCTCCAGCCCCTGTGTCTGATGTGGACCTGTCAATCAGCTGCTCAGCCAATGAGGAGTGGAGGGTGAGGTGCTCCTCCAATGGGGACAGTCCTCAGTACAGCTGGTACCTGGATGGGAGGCCTCTGAGTGAAGCTGATGCTGATCTCAGTGCAGATATCCAGACTCTCCTGCTGAATGGGAATGTGACTGGAGAACTCACCTGCAGCGTCTCAAACCACGTCAACAGCACAAACACCTCAGTTCTGCTGCTGGACGTCTGCTCTGGTACACCAGACTTATGGAACTCTTATGCTGTCAGTTACTGTTTGAATTCTCTATTATTCCACTTCATCTTAAATAATGTCAGTATAACTAGCATTTTACCAGCAGTTTACCTGCAGCCTGCAGCCTGCAGCCTCCTAAACGAAACATATAATTCTTCCTCTCATGGAGATATATTAATCTTTCATTAGTTCAACTCATGCAAATGATGAGCAAGTCACTCCAAATATAGCTGTTGATCAGACCTCTGTCCCAAAAGCCCTAGCTACTGTGCTAACACCACCACAGTAACATCCACAGATGCCCCAGTGAGGCCCACACATGCCCCCATAATGTCACACTACTACCCCCCTCACCCCTGTATCTAGAGAAGACACCTACGAGCTTGTCTCTCATCACTGTATTCATAACCTTGTTTGCAGGTATTTCTTCAGTGTTCATCAGTGTGTGGCTGGCAGAGATCATCATACTCACATCACTGCTGGTGGGAGGGTATTACATCTACATAAGAAACAAGAGAACACACACTCCAGGTCAGAGTACACACATCACACACCTTCATCTTCTGTTATCTCTACACTAGAAACAAGAGATCACACCAGGTTAGCAGAGAGACCTTTAACATAAAAGTAGTCAGTTGTTTGAGCTCCCTTGTGCTGTGAGTAAGATATGACGCCACTGAGACACTTGTGTTTCTCCTCTCATGCCTATGTGCTGTATGTGTTCAGGTGTGCACAGATAGACACTGGTGTTTCTTCTCTCATGCCTATGTGCTGTATGTGTTCAGGTGTGCACAGATAGACACTGGTGTTTCTTCTCTCCCTCAGATGAGCGTAAGGACCAGGAAGTGGAGCTCACTCCGACCTCTTCATATTAGAGATGAAGAATTTCTCTCCTGATTCTTGACTGGAGAACATCAGATAATCTGTCTTTGATGAAGTAGTGGAATCTTCATGAACTCACATCGCACATGCTTTGACATCACACACAAGACCCTAGTGTAGGCTATGTAGTACACACACACACACACACACACACACACACACACACACACACACACACACACACACACACTCTCTCTCTCTCTCTCTCTCTCTCTCTCTCTCTCATACACACACACACACACACACACACACACACACACACACACACAAACATGTGTAAGATGTTGTAAAGGTATTTCTGTGTTTCTCATTTCTTGTGTGGATGCTTTGCCATTTTGTGTTCTAATAAAATTGTGCTTATCTGACATATGAGTCCTAAAGCTCTTTACTGTTGACTAGAAGGGCACTCGGACACCAGAGACCTCTGCCAAGCCCAATGGCGTATCTCGAAACTATAGCGCAGTAAAAAGTCACAAAAATACACTAAAGTTAAGTGATGAAAGGCTAACATTTGTCACGGTGCTTACTTTAAGGTCAGTGTGTGCGTGTGTGTGTGTGTGTGTGAGTGTGTGTGTGTGTGTGTGTGTGTGTGTGTGTGTGTGTGTGCGTGTGTGTGTGTGTGTGTGTGTATTTATGTGTGTGTGTCCCTTAGCCTCGGCTTAAAGTTTTGTCACACACTTCAACAAAAAAAAAAAAAGAGGAAGTATGAAGGAGTGAAGAGTGCAGAGAGAGGGAGTGATGTCAGAGACGAAAGAGGAGCTTCAGCAAATTAGACCACAGAGTCTTAGAGAGAAACGTACCAGTTTCCTCACTCCTGTATTTAGTGTAGACAGAGACACACTTGACTCAACCCACAATCACCTCAGTAGCATCTCCTACTGCACCTCTATCCCTCTGCACACAGACATGCAGGCTGTTCTTCTGCTCTTACTGCTGGCTGGAGCCTCCAAAGGTAACCAGTTTTAGAATCTCATCAAAGCGTTTTGCTAGATATGTGTGTTGTGTTGTGAGATGTGTGTTGTGTTTGACTTAAGTACAGCCATAGTTGACTAATTTATAGCTTGTAAAAGTAAACAGGCAAAGATAAAGCCACGCCTGAGAGCAGATGACTCCCCTGCATTAGGGCCAGATCTGTGCAGTAGGGCCAGATGTGGGCCGGATTAATACCAGATGTGAGCCAGAGTCAGCCTCTCTCTGGGACTCACACATGCTGCTGCGTAGGATTAAACTCCTCTGCATAAGGGAGTAATTTCTCAGAGGGCAGGAAGGTGGCCGGATCCACTATCATACAACTGTGTCGGGTCAGAGTTCAAAACTATTCCAGAATTCTCTATCTGGGTAAAGTCTGAGTATGTGATCCACCATACTGCTGTGTTTCAGAAGTTAACCACCACCTGATGCACAGAATGGGCCCTTTTACCATAAAAGGCATGAAACCACTGCTGCCAGCTCACACCACTGAACTATGATAGTCATGATAAACTAGCTAACACATTTGACCACTGTGATGGTAAAGTTAGGGCAGATGTCACACGCGCACACACACAAAAAAAATGAAAAAATGAAAAAATGCCCGAAGCAAGCTGCCACTCCCTCTAAATATGCCGTGAAGCAAAACCTAAACACTGTACTGTGCGGAGTGGAGTCACATGACCAACGCAATTACCAAATATGGTCATTTACAGAAAGATGCTCTGTCTGGGCAACTTAACAAATAACTACTATGGCCTTTTTAACAGTGTGTGTGTATGTGTATGTGTATGTGTGTGTGTGTCAGCAGCATATATTTCATTCAAAATATCATCAGTTTTCTCTATGCAATATGTATTCTGGACATATTTTATATCTTCAGAAGCATACACATATGTGTCCATGTTTTTCCTAGTTAAACTCTAAGTTAAAGTTCAATATTTCTGACCGTAATGAAGTTCCCCTTTTAAATGTCCCTTTGAGGTTCAACTCTGAACATGAGTAGAGAATAATCTACAGAACAGGTATAAGGACAACAGCAGCACCTGCTACTTTAGTTCATCAGCACACACAGCTTATGACCCTGATATGCTCTCTTGACTGGGGTGGACAGGAAGGGGTATATAGGCTGGTGGAGGCATTTAACATCTTTCTTTGTTTTTCATCTATTATAATCTATTTCATCATTAATTATAAATCACTTTGGGGGTGCTGATTAAGGTAAAATATTTGACTTACTATGTATCCAGGGGGAAGTCAATAGTAATTTGATGTTATCACAAGTGATAGTTTTATAGTGGGAAAGTTAGAAAGCAGGATTGGCTTGTGAGTTTTTGTTTTGAGTTTGGTGCTGCCTTGTGCTGTTAAGAATAACTTTATTGACATGTCTGACACCACAAATGGCATGGACACTGGAGTCTATTTTCCACCAACTGACTGCATTAAATGTGACATCTGACAACTTTACCATTTACCATATTTACTCATAAAACTCTAAGTATTACAGTATTGGACATTCATTGTAAAGGCCCATTTTCGACTGGAGAGATGTTCAATTATTAAAAAAAAACTTCTTATAATTTATTTTATCCATTCAAGTAGGTAGGGTGAAGGATGCTTGTGAGTTTAAGATGAAAACATTTTTTTTTATTGTGGACTGAAGTTTCAAAATAGTAATTTTGGACTGGGACACAAGATGAGGGTTAAGCTACTGTCCTCCAATACAAAACTTGACATGATTATATATATTGAGGGATGCCATCCATCCCTGACAGATAACTGACAGATATCCCCCAGGCCGCAAGGCTTCTGAATTAGCAACACTGACCCACTGAACATTCGTCATCACCATGTACATATTGCTCCCCTACTCATACAACTACACTTACTACTCATATATGCATATTATTTAATTCACCCTGTAAACTGCTGCTAGCCCTTCATTTAAATTTAAATTGTTATTTTTTATCTTGTATGCCTGTCTCCTGTGTAGAATTTGCCTGCCAGGTAATCAGAATTTCACTGCTCTGATGATACTAAGCTATTTGGTGCATGTGATAATAAACACTTTGGCTGACTTTGACAATAACTGTAGCGTGCTGTTTCTACTGTTATACAGTGACTTTTCTAAGGCCAATTTATGTGTTTTTCTGTCACATACATAGGGGTATTAAAGACACAAACAACTCACTGATACACAGCTCACTGATACAGATGTGTTCAAATAATGAGACAAAATCTCCTCTTTTTACACAGGTCTGGACTCCACCTGTGATTCTACTGAGGATGCTGCATGTTATGGGGCTCTGGGAGGACCTGTGTACCTGCAGCTAATGAGGGACACCAGTGGGCATACACTGAGCTTTCATAATGAACGTAAAGCCATTTTTACACTCAGACCATCCAAGACAGTGTTCTATGATGAGTTCAACACCACATCATTCCGTCAGAGGTGGCAGTTTGTTCCTGATAACGGGACCCTGATTATAAACCCTGCAGAGAGGAGAGACACAGGAACATACAGAGTGGCGATCTATGATGAGTCAACAGGGAAGAGTGTGGGAGAGCACACAGTACAGCTGATCATTGAAGGTAAATCACTTCATCTTGCCTCTTATGCGTCATTAGATTGAACATCTCCTGCACCGTCATTCTGAACTCAAACAGTGGGACACAGTGAAGTTTAGTGAGGATCTCTAAGGTGTCAAAAAGGACACAGTGCAGTTGATGATTGAAAGTAAATATCCTCATCTGCTCTGCAAGGCGTTAATAAATTTGATAATCTGCCTCAGCATCTGACTCACTGTAATGGCAGTAAGTAAAGAGAGAGAGCTTGAGCAGTCTTCCCCTGCATGCCTAGCTTCATGTGTGAAACACAGCTAGAGATCTACAAACTCATAAGTATGGGGCCTTTGCAACGTAAAGTTTTTCTAATTTTTAATTCTCTTTACACCTTTCAACAATAAATGTTCATGGCATTCAAATCCTTTCATGAGCCACACAAATCTATCTGTGTTTGAAGCAAACATTTTGTTTTGCATTCCGTGCCCCAAAAGTGAGTTTGAGGGACAAAATGTATTCTCTTCATAGCATGAGTGTCTTTCACATTCATTTTCTCTCACTAACCAGAGTGACATCCACATTATTCTGCACACAATTATCAATACATTAATTTCAGCCTTGTGCATGAAAGGGTTGTATTACTGTTATCACTCACAAAAAGCACCCAGTGTCAGGCCGGAGTCAGGGATTGATGCAGCTATAGTGTCCAAAACTTTATATTTTTATTTTTTTAAATCAAGAATTAATCCAAAGCTCAGAACATCCAGACAAAAAGTCAAGAAACAGTCCAAGAATCACAGGCAAGACCAAAAAGTAACTCTAGCATGATATGTGACTAGTCCATAGAATACAAATACTCGTGATGACATTCCAAAAGACGAGGTATAAAATACTTAGGATAATTAGTCACGTGATAGTCTGATGAACAGGTTAGAGCAGAAAATGGCAAGGAAAACAAGCAAAGGCAGGAAGTAAACACAAAGGTGAGAGGTCGGGTCTGCAGCACATGACAACAAAAATAAACACAGAGCACATGGTAAGCCCAAACAGCGAGCTAAAGGAGTCCCTAAACCATTCTCTAGAGTCCAAAACATTTCCCCAACCCGTGACACACAGTAAAGGTGAATCATTTGACATTTAACTTTAAACTAAATGAAAGGGCTGAAAGAAAGATGGTGATGTTGATGAAAGAAGAGACCTTGAAGATAGAGGGCTGGACTTTGCTTGGACTGTGATGTGAACTCAGGGTTAACTGGTGGACACCAAAACAAACATGGCTATGTGGATGGTAACATTCTAATCCTCACTAGAGTTCCTCCTCTCTTCCAGCTCCTGTGTCTGTTGTGAATCTGTCAATCAGCTGCTCAGCCTATGGGGAGAGGAGGGTGAGTTGCTCCTCCAATGGGGACAGTCCTCAATACAGCTGGTCTGTGGATGGAAGGCCTCTGAGCCACCGGAAGCATCTCCCAGCGTTCAACTGAAAGGCGGAGTCTAGTCCTGATCTTGACACTGATCTCAGTTCATCTACCCTCACACTCCCAGAGGGCATTCAGGGACATCTCACCTGCTCAGCCAGAAACAACATCAGCAACACCAGTGAAACACAACTACTACCCTCCTGCGCAAGTAAGGTCCAGACACACGACACAGAGGGTTTACAGTTTGTGTGCGTATTTGTGTGTGTGTGTGTGAGTGTGTGTGTGTGTGTGTGTGTGTGTGTGTGAGTGTGTGTGTGTGTGTGTGTGTGTGTGTGTGTGTGTGTGTGTGTGTGTGTGTGTGTGTGGTGTGTGTGTGTTTGTGTGTGTGTGTGTGTCTGTGTGTGTGTGTTTCCTTGCCACCGTTGCCTTGTGCCTGCTCTAGAGGTTTCAGGATTTGGGCTTCTGTTAATAGTGATGTATGAATCTATAAAACTGAGTTGAACTGAACTGAATTAAACATGTGACAGTGGACAAGCTCACTGGAGTATACAAATGGAGGTAGCCTCTAAATATATGAATCTTCTGTCTCTGTGTGTGTGTGTGTGTGTGTGTGTGTGTGTGTGTGTGTGTGTGTGTGTGTGTGTGTGTGTGTATGTATGTGTGTGGGTGTGTGCGTGTGTGTGTGTTCAAATATACCAGCACTGATATTGTCACTTTTCTGCAGCTGTCTGTTGCATGAGTTTTTTCTGGATGTGTGTTTTCAGCCACCCCAGCACCAACAACAACCAGCAATGTAGTATCCATGGCAACTAACACGCTTGGGCCGGCGTCTGACTCAGTCATCAGTAAGTTATATTAATTTGTTACTGGTAGTGAGTGTGTGTCTGTGTGTGTTTGTGTGCGTGTGTGCACGTGTGTGAGCATGTGTGTGTGTGTGTGTGTGTGTGTGTGTGTGCGGGCGGGTGTGTAGGGCAGATATTACACACTCTACATTCACTCTACATCACCAACATTGGGTATCATTATGTGTGTGTGTGTGTGTGTGTGTGTGTGTGTGTGTGTGTGTGTGTGTGTGTGTGTATGTTTATGTTTATCAGTGCCATATATTTCATTCAAAATATTACAGTCAGTTTGTTCTATGCGAGATGCACTCTGGAAGTATCTTTTGAAATATACACATTTGTGGCCATGTCTTTCCTAGTTCAGTTCAGTATTCCTGACCGTAATGAAGATCCATTTGTAAATTACCCTTTGAGGTTCAACAGCAGCACCTGCTACTTTAGTTCATCAACACACACATCTTATGACCCTGATATGCTCTCTTGACTGGGGTGGTCAGGAAGTGGTATGTGGACTGGTGGAGGCATTTCACATCTTTGTTTATTTTTCATCAGTGTAATTATAAATCACTTGGGGATGCTGATTAAGGCACAAGATTTGACTTACTATGTATCCAGGGGGAAGTCAATAGTAATTTGATGTCATCACAAGTGAGAGTTTTATACTGGAAAGCTTTTGGCGAGTGAGTTTTTGTTTTGAGTTTGGCGCTGCCTTGTGCTGTTGAGAATAACTGGATTGACATGTCTGACACCACAAATGGTATGGACACTGGAGTCTATTTCACCTTTATGAGGATAAGGCTTCATTAGTGCAGCTCTACAGTTAAATAATCTTTGCCAGTGATGTTGGGGGTGTGTGGGGGATTATAAGTTCAAGTTTAACTCCACACATGAAGACATTTTTGTCCTCACATTACTCCTCTCCTCCAGCCCCTGTGTCTGATGTGGACCTGTCAATCAGCTGCTCAGCCAATGGGGAGTGGAGGCTGAGGTGCTCCTCCAATGGGCACAGTCCACAGTACAGCTGGTACCTGGATGGGAGGCCTCTGAGTGAAGCTGATGCTGATCTCAGTGCAGATAACCAGACTCTCCTGTTCAGTGGGGATGTGACTGGAAGACTCTCCTGCAGCGTCAGGAACAACATCAGCAGCACACACACCTCAGCTCTCCTGCTGGACGCCTGCTCTGGTACACACACCACCAGACTTCTGTATTATTCCACTTTAAAAGAACACACAACTCCACTCTAGTCAGCTACGATCCGAATTCCATATTCTTCCACTTTGTCTAAAA
>NC_045157.1:10759099-10812355 GCF_900700415.2 Clupea harengus | reverse complement strand
GGGTGAGATCGTCATGGTGAAGGAGCACCGGGAGCTGGACCGCACTGGAACCAGGAAAGGACATATCGTCATCAAGGTGCGACACACCTGAGCGCACAGCATGCACATACACAGAAGAATCACAGAGGAATGCTGCACCACACGTAGCAAACACCTGATGCCCTCACTTTTCTGAACCCCTCTTTAATTATGTCAATGCAAATGACATTTGGCCTCTCTTAATCAAAGTTGACATTATTGATACCATCAGTTATCTTGAATTGTATTTATCTCGAGTCCTGCGAATCATCCTGTTCAAGGAGTCTCTGAATGGCTCACTTGTTAAAGCAGAGTTACTGAAATGACACCCGTCAATGTATTAGATGCCCATATCTCACCTGTCCTTGCCTCACCTGTTTGTCTCCTGTGTCTCACCTGCTTCTCAACTGTGTCTCACCTGTCTCAGGGCACGACTGAGCGTCTGACCATGCACTTGGTTGAGGAGCACTCAGTAGTGGACCCCACCTACATCGAGGACTTCCTGCTCACCTACAGGACCTTCCTGTCCAGCCCCATGGTGGTGGGAGAGAAGCTTCTGGAATGGTTCCACGACCCAAGCCTCAGGGACAAGGTAGGCGTCCGTCCTTGTCTTCATGTTAAGCCTGTCACTGAGAACATGTGCCAGTTCTGAACCAGAGCTTCACTGAACTGGGGTCATGGGGTCAAATCAGATGGAGTTGCCAGTGGGCTGCTTCATCAAGAGCTCAGTCTGTAGAATAATAATCGATAGAAGCTGCCAGTCCTAATTTCATTGACAGGCAACAAGCAAAGAATCGAGCATCGTGATGAGCTAAAGCTATTGTGTGGTGTGAGGGAGTATTGCGCCGACCCACCCATGTTAATGCTTAGGGTCTTGCTCATGGTATTAAATTAGCAAAATGATTTTGCCAAGTTATTAAATTAGCTTTAGTTCATACGTGGCGGACTTGCAGCGCGTTCATTGCCAGTTGCCCATCAATGAAACTAGGGCCCTTAAAGTAGTTTCCTGCTTGTTGGCCTTGATTCTGTGCCCAAATTCTGGAATAGGAGAGGTCCCTGTTGTTTACATGAAGTACATTTGACTCATCATCTGCTTTCCTCTCTTCCTCTCAGGTTACACGGGTAGTCTTGCTGTGGGTAAACAATCATTTCAATGACTTTGAGGGCGACCTCGCCATGACCCGATTTCTAGAGGAGTTCGAGAACAATCTGGAAAGAGAGGTTTGCCATCTTTCAAGCTCTTTACTTCTCAGTTTCTCCATATATATTTATTGATACGTTTGTTTTTTGGTGTCTTATGACAACAACACCTTGCTCTCTGCCCGAAACAGAAAATGTGCGGGCACTTACGACTGTTAAACATCGCCTGTGCTGCCAAAGCCAAGCTGCGGGTGGTGACCCTCACCAAGCCGTCACGGGAAGCCCCCCTGGCCTTCACACTGCTGGGGGGGCGGAGAAGGGCTTCCGCATCTTCATCGACAGCGTGGAGCCCGGCAGCAAAGCTGCAGAGGCCGGCCTTAAGAGAGGAGACCAGGTAGGAATAACACCGTGCAGTTTTAACACCGTGCAGTTTTAACACCGTGCAGTTATAACACCGTGCAGTTATAACACTGTGCAGTTATAACACCGTGCAGTTATAACACCATACAGTTGTAACACCGTGCAGTTATAACACCGTGCAGGAATAACATTGGTGATTAAAAGACCACTGCAAATAGAGATAGGCCAGAGATAATCAGATGTCAGATATATGGATCGCTACATGAATTGATGAGAAATCGAATGAATAAACGGAAGTCAGTGGTAGGGAAGGGTGTCACATGACCATGGGAGACTGTAGAAGAGTTTATAAATGTTACAGATGGGCTGTGTGTGTCTCAGTGGTAGGGAAGGGTGTCTCATGACAATGGGAGACTGTAGAAGGGTTTATGAGCAGTACAGAGGGGTGGTGTTTATCTCCCTGCTGGGGTATCTTGGGAGAGCAGGTTATGAGCATTACACAGAGGGTTTGGGTTGAGATGAGGCCACTTACTGTCTTTGGAGGGCTATCTTCATTCAGGCATTGAACAGTGGTATATATTTACCTGTGTTCATCACTATAAAAGATAGACCATTTGTGTCTGTGTTATGAGTGTGTGTAAATGGATACCACTTCCCATTTCTACAAAGGAAGCTTTGTTCTGTATGAAACAGGACTTCCAGAGAATTCTCAGTTAACAAGAATGGACCCAGGAGTGTGTGTGTCTGCGTGTGTGTGTTTGGGCATACCCTGTATGTAGAACAACTGACCTTGTTGTGGATCCTTTTTGACCTGTAGGTGCAAAGTGTCTGGAGCATTGCTGTAAAATAAATGGGGTTAACTTGATTTCTATTGCCTTGGTTACTGATCTGTCTCCCTGTGTCTCTCTTGGGCAAGATTCTGGAGGTAAACGGACAGAACTTTGAGAATGTCCAGCTCTCCAAAGCCAATGAGATCCTACGGAACAACACTCACCTTTCCATAACTGTGAAAACCAACCTGCTAGGTGAGTGATCGCTGATTTAAAGTCCAGTATTACCTTTTGTTCTTATTAACACTACTTAACACTGGTGTTTTTGTTGTTTGCTTGTTGTGTGATTTCTTTTAGTGTTCAAAGAGCTGCTGGCTCGACCCGATCAGGAGCACGAGCATGACGGGGAGGACGAGCCGGACCGCAAGAACGGTGCGCCGCACATCCCCAAAATCGGCGACATGAAGAAGGCGAGCCGGTACTCCATCCCAGACCTGGCGGTGGACGTGGAGCAGGTGATGGGCCTGGAGAAAGTCAGCAAGAAGGGCAAGGCCAACACAGTGGGCGGACGCAACAAGCTCAAGAAGATCTTCGACAAAACGCTCACCAGCATCCTACCCCCCAAACCCTACAAGTCAGTCCAGACTCCTTTACTCTTACCCCAGACTAGTATCCTTTAGTCTTTCCCATGTATCATCTCAGACTAGTCTGGTCATTGTTTTAGCCCCGTACACCATGCATTCTGATAAATGCTTTATTTTGTGACAGAATTTACTGTATATTGTGCTAATATGACTGTTGATGAAGAAAGATCATTGTTTTAAAATAGATTTCTTATGTAGTATTATATATATTAAATATGTTGTATGCCAAAGCTGATTCTGTCTGACGATTAGGTTCTGACCCGGTGTGCAGTGATGTGGGCATGTTGTTGAAGAAAGTTTAAAAAATATCTAACGGAACTGTCTGATGGTTCTGATTTGCTGTGCAGTGATGTTGGTGTGGGCCAGTCTCAGGATGACAGTATCGTAGGCCTGAAACAGTCCAAGCAGATCGCCCCAGCGCTGCCCGTCAGCGGGAACCTGTCCTCCAGCAACCCTGACCTGCTGCAGTCCCACCACCGCATCCTCGACTTCAACAACCAGCCAGGTGAGGGACGCACTGAGACAAGCAGCAGGAGTGGATGACTCAGAGTAGGGGTCAGGGGTCAGGGGTGAATGACTCAGAGCAGGGGTCAGGGGTGAATGACTCACAGCAGGGGTCAGGGGTGAATGACTCAGAGCAGGGGTCAGGGGGGTTCGAGATAAAGGCTGCTTAACCCAGACTAGAAGTTCCTGGTCCAAAAATGGGTTCCTCAGACTAGAGGTACCCAATACTCAGTCAAAGTCCAATAAGTTTGGGGCCTGTTTGGTGTCCTAATCATAGGGTGTCAGAACAGTTTGTTGTCTAGGTATATCAGTATAGTTATCTGCAACATACTCACATTCTCCCTCAACATCCCTATTCCAGAGCCTCCTCCAGCAAGTGAGTACCCCCCCCACCTCACCCTGACCACTGGCGCTGGTCTCTCTCCCCCACCTCCCCCTGACCACTCACGCTGGTCTCTCTCCTGTGGTGTTGGCTTTCGTGTTTCTGCCCTTAATCAACTGGGCTGATTTTGTATTTGTGATTGAGGGATTTGAAAGCTGGCCTGGACCTAAATCTGTCAGAGGGATGCCTGATTGGTTATGTTGGATCTTAATGGTGATGGGGTGTCTATGTTTTCAGAAATCCAGATTGATCCAGAATATGACAAAGTTGATGATTCGATGATTGTTTTTATTAATTTTATATGTCTGATATGTCCTATTAGTTTGCCAATGCAGTATATTTCAATCACAATGAATAAAGATGGAATGATTCAGACAGAAATAAAAACAAACAAATTACTGAAATGATCTCTGAAGGTCTGCTAACTGGTGCATTCTGTGTAACTACAAGTCTGTGTAGGTTTCTACAGTTTGAACCGGGCCTTGTGGCTGAATGTAAGGCTTTAAACTTAGTGTTTCAGGGAACACATCACATAAGCATGGAGGGTCTGTAGCCTGCATTTACCCAGAATTCACCAGGTGGCTGACATCTCTCTACTGAAGCTCTTTCCTGCTTGCGCCAGTTCCTCTATTTTCTCTAAGTGTGTTTGTGTTTGTTTGTGTGTGTGCGTGTGTGTGTGTCCTGCAGACATGTCGGACCAAGTGCTACGTGTGTTTAAGGCGGACCAGCAGAGCCGCTACATCATGATCAGCAAGGACACCACGGCCAAGGAGGTGGTGGCTCAGGCCATCCGTGAGTTTGCCCTCACCGCCGCGCCAGACGCCTATTCGCTGTGTGAGGTGTCCGTCACCCCGGAGGGCGTGATCAAGCAGAGACGCCTCCCAGAGCAGCTCTCCAAACTGGCAGACAGGATACAGCTCAGTGGCAGGTAACAGACACACACACACCTGGGGATGCTGTCCACTTACTTACACTCACCTGTTCAGTCACAAACCTCCTCTTGTGCAGGTACTACCTGAAGAGTAACATGGAGTGTGTTTGTTTGTGTGTGTTTATGTGTGTGTGTGTGTGTATGTGTGTGTGTATCCTTCCTAATCCATCTCATCATGTACAACTGAAGAGTAACATGGATACAGACAGTGTGTGTGTGTGTGTGTGTGTGTGTGTGTGTGTGTGTGTGTGTGTGTGTGTGTGTGTGTGTGTGTGTGTGTGTGTGTGTGTGTGTGTGTGTGTGTGTGTGATCTCTCCTAACCCAATGTCCTTGTTTGCAGGTACTACCTGAAGAGTAACATGGAGACGGAGACGCTGTGCTCAGACGAGGATGCCCAGGAGCTGCTGAGGGAGAGCCACATCAGCCTGCTGCAGCTGAGCACGGTGGAGGTGGCCACCCAGCTGTCCATGCGTGCCTTCGTGCTCTTCTCCGCCATCGAGCCCACCGAGTACATCGACGACCTCTTCAAGCTGCGCTCCGCCGCTCTGGCTGCCGCCGCCGCCGCGTCCAAGACCGAAGTCCCCACGTCCAGCCTCAAGCGCTTCGAGGAGGCCATCAACCGCGAGACCTTCTGGGTGGCCTCCGAGGTGGTGAGGGAGCCCAACCAGCTCAAGCGCATGAAGATCGTCAAGCACTTCGTCAAGATCGCGCTGCACTGCCGCGAGTGCAAGAACTTCAACTCCATGTTCGCCATTATCAGGTGAGCAGCACAGAGGCAGGGCAGAAGAGAGGGAGAGAGAGGAAAAGAGAGGAAGAGAGGAAGAATGAGGAAAAGAGGGAGAGAGAGAGAGAGCAGACACTCTGACACTCTGACTGTATCTCATCTCATCACACTTTAATTAACAAGACAAAACAAAGTCGTAGTAATAGTTCTTATATAGTTCTTGATAGTACTTATTCGAAGAATAATTAAGAGTTTGCTGCCCATTGGTTGAAATGTTGAAGTACTTCTAGTTTTGCCTGAGAAGAGCTGATCTCCTCACATATCCAAACTGTGGATGAGCTGAACATCCTGAGCAGCTGAACATCCACAGTGCTGCCTGCTGAATCTAACAGGTTGACTCGTTTGTTTGTTTGTTTGTTTGTTTGTTTATTTGTTTGTGTGTGTCAGTGGGTTGAACCTAGCACCGGTGTCTCGGCTGCGGGGCACTTGGGAGAAGCTGCCCAGTAAGTATGAGAAGCTCTTCAGCGACCTACAGGACTTGTTCGACCCCTCCAGGAACATGGCCAAGTACCGCAACGTCCTCAACAACCAGAACCTCCAGCCGCCAATCATCCCGCTCTTCCCCGTCATCAAGAAGGACCTTACCTTCCTGCATGAGGGTAAATACACAAACGGCAACACACACACTCACAAATACACACACACTCACAAACACACACATTACACTCTCACACACACACACACACACACACACACACACACACACACCTTACACTCTCACAGCCAGGTACACACACACACACACACACACACACACACACACACACACACTTACACTCACACTCACACACATGCATATCCACACATATATACACATATACACACACACACACACATACACACACACACACTTACACTCTCACACACATGCATATCCACACATACACACATAGAGGTGCTAATGATGGATGAGTCTCTGAACTTGATCCTTTTTTTCTCTTCTCCCCGTAGGTAACGACTCAAAGGTGGATGGTCTAGTGAACTTTGAGAAGCTAAGGATGATGGCCAAGGAGATCCGTCACGTGGGGCGTATGGCTGCAGTCAACATGGACCCCGCCCTCATGTTCCGCACCAGGTACGTCTGCCCAGAAGGCTCCCAAACAGCCCCAAATGATCCACCCTACCCCTGGGCAGAACGGCTCACATGTCACGGCTGCAATGGTTCATTCACAGCTACAGGAAAGACTCACGAATCGCCCTGAGAATGACTCACTGGTCTCTGTGTATGGTATGGTGGTGGCTATGAATGTGTATGTGTGTGTGTGTGAGAAAGAGAGAGATTACTACCTTCACCTCTTCCAGGTCCAACTGTGCTGTGCAGGCTAGCTTTCGGTGTTGCCATAGCGATGTGTGTGATGATGTTGTGGTCACATCCCTCCTCACATCTTCAGTCTTCTTCCCTCTGTACTGATACCCACACTTCTGTAATAGTGGAGTACTAGTGTGTGTGTGTCTGTCTGTCTGATGTGTGTGTACGTCTGGTGTGTGTGTGTGTGTTGTATCTGTTGAGTACATGCTGTGTTCCAGTTGACAAAATCTTCTCCTGTCTGTCAGGCCTCTGGGTTCTTCTCTTTGGTGCTCTTCCCATCTAAGCTTGTCTCTCTTTTTCTTTCTCTCGTTCTCTGTCTCTTTCTCTCCCTCTCTCCTTCTGTCCGTCCACCCCTCCCCCACGCTTTACCGTCCATGCCCCCTCCCCGAACCCCCTCCACAGGAAGAAGAAGTGGCGGAGTTTAGGGTAAGTGCGGTGACCTTTGACCTGCGTTCCTCTCGCTCGCCTGCCCGTTCGCGTGCGCATCTCTCCTCCAGCTCCTTGCCTCCTTTTCTTTCTCTCCTCCACCACCTCTCCTTTTTCTCCCTCGCTCTCACACTGCCACATCTGAGTGGAAGTGAGACGGCCATCACTTTTGCTATTAAAGGTCACTGAGTGATCTCACAAACACACACACAAACACACACACACAAACACACACACACACACACACAAACACATAAACACACACACACCATATGCACGACTATGCCTGGACTAATCCTCCACATTTACTTATCCTGCCATCCCAACTCCCACTGATTGACATCTCATCTCTGTTTGAGCAATCAAATTAGCAAAAGTGATTGTTGTAACATGTATCCCTTCAGCTTTATGTTACTCACCAGACTGGCATGCTTGTGTTTGTTTGTAATTTTTTTATTATTTTCTATTTTTATTGTTTACTTGATCTGATTCTTGAGATGTGTTTAATGTTGAATTTGCAGTGGTTTGCAGTTGCAATATGTTAACACCTGAAAAATTATAAATTAAATAGTTTGTTCATATGAAGCTTCTGTAGTGTTTGAAACTGGCAGAATCGTCAGGTGAGAGTAATTTGAGCAGATAAGTCTCTCACCCTGCAGATCCTGCTGAGATTCCCCTAATACAGCTGTCTGACCATAGAGACCGCTATTTGACCGTAGAGATTGCTGTCTGACCGTAGTGACTGCTGTCTGACCATAGAGACTGCTCTTTGACCGTAGAGACTGCTGTCTGACCGTAGAGATTGCTGTCTGACCATAGAGATTGCTGTCTGACCATAGAGACTGCTTCCTGACCATAGAGACTGTTGTCTGAAGCAGGTACCCCCCATAAAGACTACTGCCTGACCATAGAGACTGTTGCCTGACCATAGAGACTGCTTCCTGACCATAGAGACTGTGAGAGGTACACCGCCCCCACCCCGCCCCCAAACCTGTCCCTACGCCACCACACCCTCCCACCTTATTGGCTGGCATATGAAATGGAATGCATGGAATGTTGTAGAACTGTGTGGAATGTGTCTGGATGCATGTCCTGCCCCCCCCATTGCCAGCCTCCCCCAGCAGGCTTAGACATACCACCCACACCACTCAGCTTTAACAGGGAAACACTCACTCTTTATTCTCTGTGTGTGTGTGTGTCTGTGTGTTATTCTCTTCTGTGTGTATGTGTGTGTCTGTGTGTGTGCGCACAACATTGTGCATCTGTCTACTTCTATTTGTGTATCTGTCCCCGTCTTCTGTATGTTTGTTTGTGTGTCTGTATGTTTGTGTGTCTGTCTGCATCTTTATGCCTGTATGTCCCTGCGTGTCTATGTCTCCCTGTCTGTGTGTGTGTGTGTGTGTGTGTGTGTGTGTGTGTGTGTGTCTGTGTGTTTAGTTCTCTAAGCCAGGGCAGTGCCAATGCGGCGGTTCTGGATGTGACCCAGACCGGCGGCCATAAGAAGCGCGTGCGGCGGAGCTCGTTCCTCAACGCCAAGAAGCTGTATGAGGACGCCCAGATGGCCCGCAAGGTCAAGCAGTACCTGTCTAACCTCTCCCTGGAGACCAACGAAGAGAGTCTCCAGACTCTCTCAATGCAGTGTGAACCCAGCGTGAACACATGTGAGTGTGAATCTCTCACACACACACACAACACACACACACACACACACACACAACTAGAAGAGACTGCAGAATCACTGCAGCATTAACACACATTAGTGTATCACACACACACACATTATTTCACTCACTCATACTGGAGTCCAACTGGTAGAGCCTACAGATACTCACTGTAGAATGAGGCCATCATCAGTACACCTAGATACAGATACACACAGATATACACACACACACACACACACACGCACAGATACATACACACACACACACACACACACACACACACACACACACACTGCTGCCACACTTCTGATCATACCCTCTGACTGGCTCTCCCTGTTGTCCTGTGGTGTCCGTGGCAACAGTGCCGAAGAGTGCAGGAGAGAAGAAGAGACCAGACACGTCGCCGGTGGTGTCCCGTGCCGCCACCCACCAGCGGCAGCAGCAGCTCAAGGCCAACCAGGCCCTCCAGGTGCCCGCCGCCCTCTACCCCACGCAAGAAGGTGCCCAAAGGACCTGCCCCCCTTCGGTAAGACACGCTCATGAGTATGAAAACATAGAGTATGCAAACAGAGAGTATGAAAACAGATGCCACTCACACTATGCTCATGATGATGAAGACGGTATAGTATAGAGAGTATGCAAATGGAGAGTATGCAAATGGAGTGTATGCAAACAGAGAGTATGTAAACAGAGAGTATGCAAACAGAGAGTATGAAAACAGATGCCACTCACAGCTCTGCTCATGTCTGATTGGCTATTGTTACGTGCCAGCTACTCTCCCAGCTGGCTAAACATAACTCAAAATGATGGAAAATAGGGCAATAACTAAGATGCTATGATGGTCTGGCACCTGACGGACCCCTCTCTGTGTGTGTGTGTGTGTGTGTGTGTGTGTGTGTGTGTGTGTGTGTGAAGTATGGCCTTCTCCAGCTTCTTCTCTTCACAGAAACCACAGGGAGACAGGACTTAACTATCAAAACTGAACAAAACCGAAAGGGATTGCTGATGGAGGATCATCAGCAATCCCTTTCGGTTTTGTTCAGTTTTAATGGTTAAGTCCTGTCTCCCTGTGTTTTCTGTGAAGGCATTGAACCCTTGAGTGTGTTGTGTGCTGTGATGGCTAATTTGTTGTGTAGTGTAGTGTAGAGTAGTGTGCTGTGATGGCTAATGTGTTGAGTAGTGTAGAGTGTGCTGTGATGGCTAATGTGTTGAGTAGTGTGGTGTGTGCTTTGATGGCTAATGTGTTGAGTAGTGTAGTGTAGTGTTAAGTGTGTTGTGTGCTTGTAGTGTGGTATGCAGAGGAGAGGTCCTAGAGTAAGGGGCTGATGCTGTCATTCCACTGTCAGTGCTCCGGTCTCTCTCTGAAGAGAACTGGGCTGTATATGGTGTCCAGTAGGATATAGTGGAGAGAAGTGGGCTGTATATGGTGTCCAGTAGGATATAGTGGAGAGAAGTGGGCTGTATATGGTGTCCAGTAGGATATAGTGGAGAGAAGTTGGTTCTATATGGTGTCCAGTAGGATATAGTGACTAATGTTTTTGAAGATATGATGATAACATGATGGTGTTTCCGTCCATAGGCACGAGTTCTCCCCAGTCCCTGAAGAAGATTCTGTCCCTATCAGAGGAGGCACCCGACAGACATCGCAAACACGCAGAGGACACCATATCCAACGCCTCGTCCCAGATGTCCTCTCCCCCAACCTCACCACACAGCTCACCCAAGAAAGGTGAGGGGTGCTCAGACACACACTTACACAGACAGACAGACACACACACACACACAAGTACAAACACGCTCACCCTCACCCTGACACAGACAGACACACACTCTCTTTTTTCAGTCTCTCTTTCTCTAACACATCAACTCAACACACTCAAACCCATGAAACCATAAATGTATGTAAAATACATGCCTCATTTAAACAGACATGCACAATGCATCTACTCGTATGCCTGTGCATCCTACAGTATTCTCATTGTGCTGCCATCTGGTGGTGGTAGATGAAGACACACTGCTTGGGGAACTGCTACACTTGTAAATTAATCCTGCCCCCTGGTGGTGTAGCAGAGTATCTGTCAGTCTCCTAAATTCTGAAATACACATCCTTAGCCGTAGCTGTCTTTGTCGTGGTTCTTTCCCAGTCTCCGCCCCTGATGAGTAAGCAGCACTTCCTGACTGAGGAGCTCTGCCCTGCCTGCTAACTTCCTCACTTTACCTCAGCATGTAACTCCATACAGATCATACTGTATGAAGGGGAAATCACTGTGTCCTGCCTTCTCACATCTCTGGCTTTCTTCCTCTTCTCTTCTTCACTCACACACACACACACACACACACACACACACACTCAGCAGCCCAGAACGCTCACAGCGGGCGCTCGAACAAGGCCACCGCAGGTAACCATGGTTCCACCGCTGTGCAACATAGAGCCACGTAGACCAGCCATTTTGCAGCTTTAACCCCTCGGCATGCTCCCTTTGCACAAGCTTCATCTCATCGGTGTCATCTAAAGCTAATCGACCTGCTCCTCCCAGTGTTTGGACAAAGGCACAGGATAAGCAGACGTCTCACTGTTGTGTTAGTGGGGATGGCACTCTCTATGGAGTAGCATCACTCGCCTCCTGGGCGGTAGCCATAGCGATGTGTGTGTCCATGGGTCCCTGTGGCCTGTTAGTGTTAGTGCTGGTGGTTGGGGATGAAACTGACGCGCTAGAGCCCTCTAGTGGAGCCAGTGCTGTACTGTACTGTGGTGGTGATGTAGATGGCTCCATAGGCATACCACTGACCCAAGCTGCTTCAGCGATGCTACTGTCTCTCTGTGTGCCTCTGTGTGTGTGTATGTGTGCCCATATGTGTCTGTGTGTGTCTGTGTGGGTGGGTGGGGGTTGTGGGTTGTGTTTCATCTCCAGATAGCAGGCCTTTAGAGCAGGCCTTTACAAGAGACTTGGCCCACTTTGAATGGGCCCTTCCTGTTGGCTGGCTGTGTTGGCAGCAGATGCAGGTCCTCTGTGGTTGTCAGGGTGTCGTCCCTGCTGCTCTCTTAGTGAGGGGCTCCAGTCCAGCCTGTGCTCGTCTCTGCTGCCTGCTAGTACGGCACAGTTTTTAGTGGTGGTGTATTTAAAGAGAAAAATCTATTCAGAGATTGACATGCAATGGCTAATTGATCAGGGGAGCAAGGTGTGTGTGTGTGTGTGTGTGTGTGTGTGTGTGTGTGTGTGTGTGTGTGTGGGTGTGGGTGTGGGTGTGGGTGTGGGTGTGGGTGTGTGGGTGTGGGTGTGGGTGTGTGTTTATTTAAGGGTGTACTTGTAAGTCTTGCCTTTGTACGTGTGTTCATGACCTTACCCATGTGTGTGTGGTTTCCCAGGTTATGGGCGGGCGGGGGACAACATGTCGGACTCAGGCCACAGTGAGATCTCGTCCCGGTCCAGTCTGGTGAGCACATCATCTCTGGACATGCCCCACGACGACCGCCGCCTCCGACACGCAGGCCCCGACGCACACATTGGGCCTCGCCTGGAGCGCAGGGCCACCACCGACCCAGACCAGTACAGCTTGGGGTAAGACAACACACACACACACACACACACACACACACACACACACACACACACTAACCTGTCAACCAGTACAGCTTGGAGTAGAAGAACTGCAGCTTCACACGTACAATGCATTAACTTGTGTGTCTGTGTGTGTGTCTGTGTGTGTGTGTGTGTGTGTGTGTGTGTGTGTGTGTGTGTGTATGTGCGTGCAGGTCGTACTCGTCCATGCAGGACTGCCGTGCGCTGTACACGGGGGCCACCGTTCTCTCCTCCCCCAGCTCTGAGGAGCTCACGCAGGACCAGGGCGACCGCGTCTCATTGGACGCCGCCGACAGTGGGCGGGGCAGCTGGACCTCCTGCTCCAGCGGTTCCCATGACAACATCCAGACCATGCAACAGGGGCGGAGCTGGGAGGCGCTGGCAGAGGGGGGAGGGCTGTGGGCGGGTCGTGGCAGCTGGGCGTCGGCCTGCTCCTCCTCATCCTCAGTGGTGCGTGCTGGGGGAGGAGTCGGAGGGCGACACGGGCACAATCAAGCGGCGCGGCGGCAAAGACGTCAGTGCCGACCCTGAGACCAGCAGCATCACCTCCACCGGCTCCGAGGAGTCCAAGCAGGCCAGCCGACGGCCCTCTCCATCACCGCCGGCAACGCCAAGGGGTCATCAGTAAGTGTTGCCATTAGCAACCAGCAGCTACCTCTGTTGCTGTTATGCTGTGGCAGGGGCTGTGAGGCGTGACCTGAATAATGAATACTGCTCCCTGCATATAAATAATTAGCTTATTTAACATTATGTATTTGTTTGTTGGTGTATTTTAATATTGTAACAGTTGGCTAGCTAAATATGAGTACCTTTTTTACTCTGATGCAAAAAAATAAAGCTTTAGAGTTATAGGTAAATATCTAGCAGTGAGGGGTATAGCGTGTTGAGTGACAGCTGATTGACAAGTGATTTGCTGATTGACAAGTGATGTGCTGATTGACAAGTGATGTGGTAACTGACGACTGTGTCCACCCGGCAGCGCGGAAGGAGGGGCGTTACCGTGACCCCCCTCCGACGCCCCGGGGTACACGGCACTGACCATCTCAGACGCAGTGACGGAGGGCAGCACGCAGACGCAGACACACACACACGCGGGGACGGCCGCCGGACTACACCACTGCACTGCAGCGCTCCAGGCTCGTCACACAGTCCCCCGACTCCCAGCAGGCCCTTGCTGCCTCGACCGAGACACACACGCAACACACACACTCACAGGAAGGAGGAGAGGAAAACGAGGAGGAGGAAGAGGAAGAGGAGGGTAAGAACGCACATGTCCCAGTAGTGGTATTTGTGTGTGCGTGTGTGTTTATGTTTATGTTTGTGTTTTTTATGTTTATGTTTGTGTATGTATTAATATCTTTGAATCGTGGGCGTGGGCGTGTGTTTGTATGTGTGTGTGTCTTTACTGATCATCCCTTCCCTCTTTTGTCTTGCAGAGGATGAGCAGGTGTCTGCTGTGTGAGTGAGTGAGTGAGTGTGTGTGTGTGTGTCAGGGCTGTTCTGACACGTAGCCCGCGGGCTTCAGCAGACAGACACACCGACAGACGCCCACCGGTGCTGCCTGCCTGCCTGCCTGCCTGCTCGCCCGACGCCTGATTGGTGGATTCATCTCTCTTCTCTGCCTTAAAGCATCATGGGAGACCAGTCACCCCAGCATGCAACGTACTGTGAAGGAGCAGCAGGAGCAGGAGTTACTTAGAGAAGAGACAGGAAACTCGAAACACAATGCCTGGCACTTTGGAATATATGACTTAAAAGACTTAAGAAACAGTTTCACTTAGACATAAACACATGCACACAAACACACACACACACACACACACACACACACACACACACACACACACACACAGAGAGCGCGGTGCGACATTCATGTTTGAATAATAAAATTGAAGAAAACTGCGAACTTCTGTTGCCTGGACAACAGCATTCCTGAGGCCACTCCCACTCCTGAGTTTTTGTCATCTGCACTTTTTGAAATCAAACATCTGAAAACAAACATCACTGAAAATGCGAACAAAACACAAACACACCGAGACTCCAGCCCATCCTCTTTGTGTGGTGGGAGGGGCAGTAGCTGCTGGACAGGGGATGTGAGACCTCCCCACCCACATTCTATGGATCCGACCCTTCATCATCATCATCATCATCACCATCACCATCATCATCATCATAATCGTGGTCAGCACCACCACCAGCCACACCCCCTCTGCTAGTGTGTTGCTCATCTGTTGAGAGAGTGCAGTGTTACAGGCAGGGACTGGGCCTCGACCCTCTCCAGGCCCTGGCTAGGGCTCTATGGGGCTGTCCCTGAAGCAGCAGCCCATGGTGGGGTAGGGGTTGGAGCTGAGCCTCCCTCCTCCAGGAGCAGTATGGGCCAGGGGTTCAGGGGGCAGTAAGAGGGAATTTGGGCCGTCAGAATGTCGCCCTCTCCAACCACCGACCTGCATCATTTCTAAGGTAACGGCCAGTCTGTGGAACAGCTGGTCGTTATGGTAATATTCAACATCAGTTTGGATCTTACAGGAGAAAACCAATGAAACATGGCCACTTTTGATACCTGACTACACTTATCATTGAAGCTCAGTGGTTCAGTGTCCCTGATAATGCACTTACTCTGGGTTTAGGGTTGAGGGGGGACTTACACAAACAGCACATATCCCTCTCCTACTGCCTAGTAATGTTTGGAAGTGCCTCTGCTGGCAGCATGTTGACCTATCTAGTTCCTTTCCATCCTCACACACGCTGTCTAATTTACCACTAAACACAATACCTGTCAGTGGAAGGGCAGACAAGACTGGACTGCCATGTCCAGTGTCACATAACAAACGGTGCCTGATGCGCAGAAAACCCTCAGATATCTGGCGAACAGTCTAACTGCCAAGCCAGCAGTAGTGGGAATACGAGCAAACGGGCTAACTGCTAAGGCAGTAGCAGTGGGTCTTAGAGCTAAGTGGCTAACAGGCTAACTGCAGGGCCGGTAGAATGGGGAGTAAGAGTGAACAGGCTAACTGCAGAGCCCGCAGGATTGGGCGTAAGAGCTAAGTGGCTAACTGCAGGGCCAGCAGGAGTGGGAGTAAGAGCTCACTGGCTAACAGGCTAACTGCAGGGCCAGCAGGAGTGAGAGTAAGAGCTCACTGGCTAACTGCAAGGCCAGCAGGAGTGGGATTAAGAGCTAACTGGCTAACAGGCTAACTGCAGGGCGGGCGGGCAGGAGTGGGAGTAAGAGCTAACTGGCTAAAGTGCTACCTGCAGGGCCAGTGGGGAGTAAGAGCTAACTGGCTGACCGGCTAAACTGGGATTGCAGGAGGGGGAAGTATCTGGCTAACAGGGATAGAAGGAGGGGAAGTGGGAGCAAACAGGCTAACTGCAGGGAGAGCAGGAAGGGGAGCCAACTGGCTAACGGGTTAACTGCAGGCATAGCAGGAGTGGGAGTCGGAGCTAATTGACCAATGGGCTAACTGCCGAGATAGCAGGATGTGGAGCGGGAGTAGGCAGTGTTTAGCCCAGGCCTGGTTCAGAGGATGTAGCTCTGTGAGGGCCCCAGCTGCTGATGCTGCTCATGGCCTGGGTCAGAGGTGCAGGACATGAGGGCATCTATGGGGTCCACTTCCGTCAGGTGTGTGAACATCACACACTTCTTTATCACGTGTAGGGTTTATAATCTCCTCACCAGTTCAAAGATGGAGTCATACAGGAGGGTTGGTGAGGCCCCATGTTGATCTGAAGCAGACAGCTGTGTATGTATGTGTGTGTGTTTGTGTGTAGGTGTGTGTGTGTGTGTCTGTCTTCATCCACGCACTGAATTTTACTGGATCTGAAAGGGTGTCACTGGTGTGTGTTCACTGAACAAATTTACATATCTCTCTGCTGCTCGCTATCATGGACTGACTGAAGAGAACATTCTAGATGATTTCAAGATGCTTTCTAGACAGTTTTGTATTTGTTGGTTTGTTTTTATTCATGTTGAGAAGGTTGGGGAAGACTGAGATGGAGCCATCCAGACCCCTTCAGACTCTGGCCCTGATTGGCTGTCTCCTGGGCAGCGAGGGGCCCGCCCCCTGTCTGGGTGAGCTAGTGGGTCATTTTCCAAGCCTCCTCTTCTTTTGTCACTATGTTACGCTGATCACATTGATCAGCCTGTAGAAAAAAAAAAGAATCAGACTTTTGTGAACTGAGTTAGAAAACCATGTAGTTACAGTGTTCTCCACTGAATCTCTGTGACATCACTTCCTGTGTGGTTTTGTTTCTGGTTTGATTCTTGTCTTTGTTCGATGTGAAGGCTGCAGGATGCAGACCCTATGGCTCACAGTCCTCAGCCAAGAAGACAACTACAAAAACACAACAAACACAACAAACAAACACACACAATGTTGCACAAAAATGTACAAGCATAAGAGTAATTGTAGTAGGTAGCTCTGCTACTTTGTTTGATGTGTGATGTCAAGTGAGAAATGTACATTTAGCTGGTGAAAATCCTCTCATTCTCCTCCTTACTACTTTTACCTGTACGTCTTTTAAAAAGACAATTGGTGGAGTATGTATTGGTTGTTATTTTTTCTTTTTTTTTCTTTTTTTTCTTTTTTTTTTCTTTTTCTTTTTTTGGTATTTTTAATACAATAATTGTACATATTGGTTATATTTTTGTTGAATTGTAGAAATTGTACTATGTTTATGCCTCAACGTCCAGTTTATATGAAGCTGGAGGATGAATAAATACAACGAACGGAAACGAGTCCTAGGTTTAAAAAAAATGCACTTATTCTCTCTTCAGATCTTCTTTCCCCTTTTGAATACTGTCTCGTCGATCGACGTCCGGCACCATCTAGTGTTTGCACAAGATAAGACATGGAAGTAACTTGAAATGTGTAACTCTCGTACTTTTTTTAACTGGCAAGTGTATGTCAGAACAAATAAAAAAGACAACCGTCTCCCCTGGCTCATGTCCTCCTCTACGCAAATGAAAACACAACTCAGCAGAGGGAAGCTGAAGGCAGCAGTGATGAAGATTGCCTTATTTCTGGTAGGTCTGTGTCTAAATGGATGATGCAGGCATTGTCACAACGGTGGTTATCAACACATTAAAGTGTAAAGGCTCCCAAAATGTGTTTATATATATATATATATATATATATATATATATATATATATATATATATATATATATAAAAGCTGACTAAATATGACTGAACTGTGATAGAACACACCAATACTGGTGTCAATATTGACAATTTTAATTTGTATAGAAATCAGCATTTCATGGGTTGAAAATAGCTCAACATGCCCTATTCTGTTTAAAATCATCCTAAACTTCACAAGGTTGATGCTGACGTAGAGTCAACTGTTTGGGATCAAGAGAGTAAGAGTTTACCAGACAAGAAGAACAGCCAGACTCTCAGTCTATTAAAGAACAGCCAAACTCTCAGTCTAGTATAGAACAGCTAGACTCTCAGGGCCTCATTTACTAAGGATTGTGCCTGTTTCAGGCGTAAAATAGCGGGTAAAAACCTAAAACCGTATTTATCAAAGGTGGCGCACTTTAGATTACCGCTGCTGGGAGTGTATAAGGAAAAGTGGGTGTTCGTCGCAAAGAGATGGGAGGAGATGCGTCTAATTATGTACCCTATTAGTAACGAAACAAGAGGTGTTTCAGCATGACATATCAGCTGCTAAATGAAAACTATGTGCCTGCGAGAAATTTGAAAAATGAATTGTTGACTATCAGTCTAGTAAAGAACAGCCAAACTCTCAGTCTAGTAAAGAACAGTCTAGTAAACTCAGCCCTTCCCTGCCTCTTCTCAGTCTCAAGGTCAAGAGCCACTAATGAAGAAGGACAAACCATAATCCTTAACAAATATGAGGAATTTAAATCTATAATATAGGCTAAAAGCAACACAGTTGCTGCAGTCGAAGCCAGGAAGGAAAGCTGACCAAAAAATGCCGATTGTGTGAATGATTAAGTTAATAGGCTTATCAATATCACTGCGCCATCATCAAGTCACAAGTAGATCTGGCTATAATCACAATTGTGTATTCCATTAAATTAATGGGTTACTTAGATATGTTCTTACGTATGGCTTTTAAATCAATATTAGGGTCATTCTTTCAGCTGCAATCCTGGCTTGGGAGCCTTCCTAAGAGACCCCATCACTATCCACGCACTGACATCTAAAGGATCTTCCTGGTAAAAAGTGAACCACCATCGTGACACTGAAAACCCAGGAAGTTATCTCTCTGATCTCAAACTTCTGCTGCATAGTACAGGCCCCTGGTCTAATGAAACCTCTGGTAGGCTTGTTCGTAATCTGATGAAGCTATCCTGATGTCTGGTTTTATTGAATCTTCTGTGTTTTTTAAGAAGCAGGTTTTTTTAAACTCTGGTTGTTCTTTGTAGGCGTGTTTATCAGTTGCTGAAGCTTGCCTTCTGAAGCACTTCGAAGTGGAAAAGGCAGGTGTTGTGAAGGCCACTGGTGGGTGTGTGTGTGTGTGTGTTTTTAACGCTGCTATGAATGTTGCTCTGCTCCTGAGGGATCCCTGTGAGTGTGTGTCCATTTCAGCTCCACTTTAATTAGACTCAAGGGATTGTTTTTTGGACACAGGCACCTGGAACCAGGTGTGTGTGTGTGTGTGTGTGTGTCTGTGTGTTTGCACATCGGTATTGTGTGTGCATGAATGTACAGGTGTTATTGTTTGCTCTGATTGTCTTCAAGGACCTCAGAGCTGCTAACAGTGTGTTTGTCTTTGGGGACATTCAAGAAATGTGTGTGTGTTTGTCTTTAGGGATATTCAAGAAATGTGTGTGTCTTTGTGCCTAGAGGGTCCGATTTAATGTTTGTGTGAGTATCTAAGTGGTGTTTCAGGCAATTATTAGCAAAACAGATGGTGTGTGTGTGTGTGTTTTGCCAGTTTCATGGGGCCTGCAGCAGTGAAACACATCTCTCTGTATCCTCTCCTCAGGTAAGAGGATCATCTGCAACACCTGTAAAAGTGTAACTCTAACAGTATTCATCCCATGCGTTGTCACTCAGTGTAGGTCTTATTCATTAAGAGGATGTACCATAGACCCAAAGACAAATCAGTACATTTATGTAAAAAGTGAAAGTTTGTCACATACTAATAATAAAAGCCCCATTTCATACTGCCTGCATTGCATGTGCAATATTATATTTAATATATATAATTTATATATAACTTTTAGAAATTGCATGTTATGAAAGGGGAAAGTGGAGGTGACGTGTACTATATAGTAATCCAATGTAGGTTATAATTACATTATATCATAAGTTGGTAGTATCCCGTTGCGCTCTATCTCTCTCTCTCTCACTCTCTCCCTGTCCAACTGACTGATCACCAAACTGATTGTGTAATGTCCTCCATTATCAAAGGCAAACTCAGTGCAGAAAGATAGGGCTGGCGGCAGCAGCAGCGCCACAGCAGAAACGTTGGCCACGTTAATAAAAACATGCAACTGCGACACCGCAGTACCGCAACACAGTCATCACGCAACGCAGGCAGTGTGAAATGTGCCTAATGACACTACTGTAGCCACGGTAGACTTATTGGGTGATCTGCACTTAAATGTTTTCATTAAAAATTTGTGTTTTACATTTATAATAAAGTTTAACATGTTTATGGCAGTCTTACTGAAACTATGTTCAGGTCAAGGGTGATTGATTGTGTGTGTGTGTGTGTGTGTGTGTGTGTGTGTGTGTGTGTGTGTGTGTGTGTGTGTGTGTCTGTGTCTGTGTCTGTTCTATTGAAAACCAAGTGACCCACTCTGCTTCATGCTGCGCTACATTGCAATCATTGATGTAACTTCCTTTGGTGCCTAAGGTTCCAGACTGGGTGACTGTGCATGAAAAGCAGAAAAAGAGAGAGAGGGTGTGTATCTGTTGATACTATATTGGGTGAATGTAAGTAAGATACAGAGACATTATGAGCGGTATGCATTGAATGGTATGCTTTTTTCTGTGTGTAGGCCAATCACAGTGTGTATGTTAGATTTAATGGTAGACACTCATATTAATCATTCGCCACAGGACCAGGAAATTATAGCTAAAAGCTACAATCACACAAACACATATCTTCAGGTTTTATAATCTTATATTATAATCCACACGGCATCACCTGCCACGACAGATATGATAATTAATTCTTCTCTGCATTTTCTTTCTTGTTTTTTCAAGCTAGGGTCACCCTGTAACCTTTCAAAGCTCACCAAACTTGATTTCCCATGTCTGTGACCTCCAGTGGGCTGAAGGTTTCCTAGGCCAGCCTGGCTAAGAAAGAAAAGATACACACACACACCACACACACCTCCCCCTGAGCACAAGGTGTCCTTGCTATTTGAATGGAGTTAGTCTCAATAGAGTTGCTCTCTGTGCTTTTCCTCCTGGATCCAATCAATCCCAAGGAGAGCCAGCCTGGTTCACAATGAGACCGTGAGATAGGCCTCATTATGCACAGCAGCACACAAATGATATTGAGTTGAATTATATTTAATTCTCTCTCTCTCTCTCTCACACAGACACACACACAAACACACACACATACACACCCTGCAGGGACAAGCCTATTCTTCTCTGATGAATACGCAGCATGGGCAAAGTGTGACACTGTTGTTTTATCAGAATAAACACCCTGTGCCTTCAGTCTTCACACAGTGAGAGTAAATGGGACCACACAACAGCCGTGTCTCCACTATTGGGTACACACACACACACACACACAAAGAAGTGTTCTATGTAATTTTAGATATGTTTGTGTTTAATTGTTTTAACAAACTACATTACGTTGTATGTTATGCTCAGACACCTTTAGATGTTGCATTTTCTCAGCCAGTATTACGTGAAACGTAAGGCTGCTCTGCCTAAAGGTTTGAAGTTTTTTTAAGAGTGAATTCATTGGCCTTCTGGAGATTTGATCTTCTTCTAGTATTTATTCCTACAGAAGTGTAGGGGGTGGGGTAAAGAATTAGCCTGACGATGTCATACTCATAATTCTAGTCAGAATATGAGTCTGATATCGCTCCATTGGGCTGTGATTATGGGGCGTGTTTCAACCGAACCAGGAGAAAAAATGCCTCTTCGCTCAATTGGTTACCTACAACCAATCAGAACAACGTAGTATGTGACCAGGGCCAGCTGATAAATTAAACTTTTACCGGATCCCGTAGGAAGGAAGGCAAAAACATCTTTTCGATTGACAAATGCCTTGATCGCGTTTCTTTGTTCCTCTTTCAAAATGAATGCACTGTCAATGTCTAAATAGACGCGAATCTATACATTTCAGCTCTCCAGCGGCAGCCATGTTTGTTGAAAACGAATTCAACCCGTGTGTTGGTGAAGTGCTTGATTACGTTACTGTTGATCATCTGTCCATCATCGTATAAAGCCCGCCTTGACAATTTGATTGGTCCGGCAATTTCTGTCCGGAGATAATTTCTCCCCAATGGAGTAATGCCAGACCGAACTTCCCGACTTCAAATGTTGTGGGCGGGGCTAAGTTCGATCTGGTATCCAGGCTAGTAAAGAATATTTCTGAGAACAAAATCAGAATTTTTGAGAAACAAAGGTCAGAACTAACTTGAGATTAAAGTCAAAATTTGTGTGTCTGTCTGTTTGTCTTCATCCACGCTCTGAATTTTACTGGATCTGAAAGGGTGTCCCTGGTGTGTGTCCACTGAACAAATGAACACATGTCTCTGCTGCTCGCTATCATGGACTGACTGAAGAGAACATTCTAGATGATTTCAAGATGCTTTCTAGGCAGTTTTGTATTTGTTGGGGAAGACTGAGATGGAGCCATCCAGACCCCCTCAGACTCTGGCCCTGATTGGCTGTCTCCCTGTCTGGGTTGTACTCATTCCCTCTTGGTTTTGTGCAGTCGGCCAGGTATGTTCATTTTCGTTTCGAGCATATTCACTTTTTGTGGATTCTACAATGTGTAATTTGAATGTGCTTGTTTTGTACATTATCATGAGACGGTGGATTATAAGAGGTGAGAATAAAATAATAAAATAAAATATAAGAATAAAATGTGAGAAAAAATTCATCAGTGATACCAAAACTGGAACTGTGGTGTATTTCCTGGAGGTAATGAAAACAATCATGCAATTTGATTGGAGCAGGTCTTCATCTACCACAGAGTAGCGGACAACACTGAGAAGGCCTTTTGTGGGGTTTTTTCAGTTGAGGTGAGAGCTTGAATTTGTGAATTGTATGTGCCGAAACTATAATTTATCTTTGTTATTTGGACCCAAAAGACCCGGTGACATCAGCCCACAGCTGTTAAACATTATTGTCAATAAAAACAACAATAACAGCTTTGACCTGTTTTACAGACTACATACTAAATACAGTTTCAAAATATCTAAAGTAACCTCATCACTTGACATATTATAGCTACCCTTACAAAGACTATAGTAATACTATATGATTTATGTAGTAATGTATGTAATGTAATCCTATGATGTTCTGTAATACCTCTCTAATATTCTCCCCATCTTTCCTCAATGCGGTTGTAAACAATGACATCATTTTGGAAGACGGACACCGTCGGTGGCCCAAGGGTAATCGGCTTTCGGCAGGAGCCCCTGGCCACTTACACCAATGAGGCACAATCAAGCCCAGATGTGACAGTGGAAACGCAACTGACCTTGGCTGGCCTGCATTTGGCCTGATAGTGGAAACACTGCTTCTGGTACTCTCTAGGCAAATTCAACTATTTGTGTGTTTAAATTAATTAAACTATTTGTGTGTGTGTGTGTGCGTGTGTGTATTTATGTGTGTGTGTGTGTGTGTGTGTGTGTAAGGGTGCGTGTCAGTGTTTCTGTGTGTGTGTGTGGTTGATGGTTGAGTTATGTTTGTACAGAACATCAAAGTTAAACACTGATAATTAATGTAGCTGTGTTGTATATAGATAGTGTGCTACAATTTAGTCTCACGTTTGATCATTTTGTTATCTTTCTCAACATTTTCTGTCCTCTGGTATTGGGTGTTTAAAGGGTAAAAAGGTTTAAAGATTCGAAGGAACGATTTAGATAATCTTGATTACGATACATCTTTGAATCTTTGAATCTTTGCACTGTGGCTGATCAACGCAAAAGCACGATGGAGGGAGGAGGGGAACACGGGAGAGATGGAATAGAGAGAGAGAGACAGAGGGAGAAAGAGAGATGTAGAGACAGATAGATGTAGAGAGAGAATGAGAGGGAGAGAGAAAGAGAGTGGTTGAACAGAGAGAGATCATCTGATGGGTTCAGTGGAATCAGGGAAACTAGACTGGCTTCACAGATCTATAGGATTGTCTTTCTTCTGGACGTCTAAACCATCTCAGGCTAAACCATATAGGTATACACACAGGACACACACACACACACACACACACACACACCAGCTATGCTTTCATTGCTCTTCCTTATGGAGGTGTCAAGAGAAACAGTCGTAACAAAGTGAAAACCTGGTAACAAGCTCTTCTCTTGTGACGGAGTCTGTTGGTCTGTGGTGCTGCTGAAGACTCCGTGGAGAAGGAAAGCCCATTTACCATGAAGGACACAAAGGCAGTAAAGGCAATGACACACACACACACACACACACACACACACACACACACTTACACAACCTCTAGCACACATGGGCAGTAAAGGCAATGACACACACACGCACACACTCACACACTCTAACACACAAAGGCAGTAAAGGCAATGACACACACACACACACACACTCACACTCACTCACACAACCTCTCGAACACACGGGCAGTAAAGGCAATGACACACACACGCACACACACACACTCACACACTCTAACACACGTAGGCAGTAAAGGCAGTTACGCACACACGCACACACACACACACACTCTAACACACGTAGGCAGTAAAGGCAGTGGGTCTAAGCCTCTCTCTTGTGCACAGGACACACACACACACACACACACACACACAGGACACACACACAGATATGAGAGTGATTGAACATCACCATCACTGTGTGTGTGAGATTCAGTGTAATAGAGGGGCCGCCGTGGTGTGCAGTGAAGAGTAATTCAGCTGTGTGTGTGTGTGAATGGCCCTCTGATGACTAACCTCAGGCGTTTAAGGGGGCCATCTTCTCAAGCGGTAGGTGCGTGTTGATAACCTACCCTGATAGACCTGCACACCCCAGCATGACTGCCGCCATATGAAACACTCAGAGAAATGGACAAACACACACACACACACACACACACACACACACACACACACACACACACACACACACACACACACACACATACACACACACTCCTCAGCTCAGACAGGGCCTGCAGCAGTTGTGCTCTGATTTTCAATCTGCTGCCCTGTAATAGAATTGCACAGGCAACAGTGTCTTACAGAAACACGTATCCACTTATTATTTATTTCCTTTCTTTTTTTTACATTTTTTTTTAGTACTGACCACAGTCGTCATAGAGTGGTGGTGGCTGCAGCAGCTTAGTCTGACATTAGACCGGTTTCTCTTTTCTGTTGTTCTTTGGCACATTTCATACAAAAAGAGACATGCACTGGTGGATATTCTCAGTTCATATCCATACACGGCATCACATGCTAGGATGTTATCTTGACCACAATATTTACAGCAGACTTCATTCTGCACTCAGCATGAGAGAGAGGGAGAGAGAGAGAGAGAGAGAGAGAGAGAAAGAGTCAGAGAGAGGCAGAGAGAGAGAAAGGAGAGAGAATGAGGCAGAGCGTGAGAAACAGAGAGATAGAGAGAAATAGGCAGAGAGTGAGAGATAGAGAGAGAAAGAGCAAGAGATAGAGAGAGGGGAAAGGATAAAGGGAGTAAGGGAGGGATGAAGAAAGACAGCGATCATTAGGACAATGTCTTCCCTTGCCTCACTAGTCTCAGAAGTTGAGCTGGTCTTTCGCGAGTTTTCATCTGCTCATCATCTTCTTCATCATCATCGTCATCATCATTATCATCCTTGTGCCCTTTACCTGCAGCCCTTTCTATTAATGTCACCTCTCACATTCCAAAATGCCACGTCCATCATAATATGCTGGAGAGAATCAGCGCGTATAGATTATTTAGGCCTACCCCCATCCTATTCACTGCACCATGGTGAAGGATTGTTTAACTGTAAACTACTGCATACATCAGCTTAGTCCTGTGTTGTCATCATTGTGAATTATCTACTGACAGCTGAACACATAGCAACCTGCATGTGTCTACTGACAGCTGAACACATAGCAACCTGCATGTGTCTACTGACAGCTGAACACATAGCAACCTGCATGTGTCTACTGACAGGTGAACACATAGCAACCTCATCCAATGTTCACATCCACTGCGAGGTGCTCCACAGTGCTGCCCTGTACCTGGGTTGCCACTGCAGGCACACACACCCACGCAAACCCACCCCCCCACACACGCACACGTACACCCATCCACACACACACACACGCACACTTACACACGCAATACCACCCACCCGCATGCACACCCATACACACACACACACACAGACACACACACACACACATACAGAAGCACATCTACCCACACGCATGCACACCCTTGCACACACACAAATACACTCACAGCCACACTGACACACTCACAGCACACTGACACACACAACACACGCACACCACACTGTGTCCATTATCACCCTTGGAGTAATGAGAATTATGTTCACTGTAGCCACTAGAGGGCACTGCTATCTAGAGAATTTCTTTGGTCTTCCACTTTGCCAGAGTCTCTTTCATATTCTCCCTCTCTGTTTCTCTCTGGCCCTCTCCTCCTGTTTCTCTCTCTTCCCCCCCGTCTCTCTTTTTCTCTCTTTCTCTCTCTCTCTCTGGCTCTGTCCCCGTTTCTCTCTCTTCCTCTTCCTCTCTGGCACGCTCCCTCTTTTTCTCGCTCTCCCTCTCTCTTTCTCCTTCCCTCTCCCTCTCTCTTTCTCCCTCCCTCTCTCTCTCTCTCTTTCCTGAAGTCTATTGGGGGATAAAGCAGTCAGAAACACTGCGGTGGGTGGGTGTTGCAGTAAAGCTCTCTGTATCTGTGTGTGACATGTGGTCAGTTGGCTGCTCTGCACTGCCACAACACATTACAGCCCCGAGTCAAACCACAGGTCAGCCACAAAAGGCAGAGAAAGAGAGAGAGAGAGAGAGAGAGAGAGAGAGAGAGAGAGAGAACACATTACAGCCCCAAGTCTAACCACAGGACAGCCACACAAGGCCTTTAGAGAAAAAGAGGGAGGGAGAGAGAGAGAGAGAGAGAGAGCTAGCTTCATTGTTTTTGTTGTGATTTCTTTGTTGTTCCTTTCTCTTTTGTTGTATTTGTTTTGTTTTTAATGTAACACTCTGCTTTGGCAACTCTGTACATGAACGGTCATGCCAATAAAGCTATTTGAATTTGAGAGAGACTGAATATATTACAGCCCTGGGTTTAACCACAGGACAGACACACAAGGCCTTTGGAGAGAGAAAGAAAGGGAAACTCTATACCCCAATAGAATTCTAGAACACTGCAGCATATTACTGCGAAAACCAGAGAATTCCTGTATTTTTTGTTATTCTGTAAACAAACAGTTACAGTTAGAAAACAAAAGAAAAATTACAAGTTTGTTTTGTTTGAAAGGGCATAAATTGTTTGTTAATATGATATCAAATATGTATTAGTGACATCTACAAATATTAAAATACATAGCTTTACATACACCCTAAAGTTCAAATTCATACGTTTTGAACCGTACTGCAGACCTATTTATTACATTTAATATCATCTTAATGTATTTAATTAGTATTTGTTTTATATTTTGTAAATAAATAAATACATATTAAACTTAATATTTAAATATTAACACTACTAAACCATATAGATAACCAACATTTTTGCTAATTTGGTGGAAAACACCAACCTCTATGCCTCTTCAAATGCATCCTGGTGCAATACATTTGTGGAGGAGGTGAAGGTGTTTGTGGGAATAAACATCCTCATGGGTATCCATCATTTACCCTCTTATCTTGACTACTGTTCATCTGATCCAGCCTTACAAGTGTCCTATGTGGCAGACACCATGCCACAAAATAGGTATGAGGAGTTATGCAGATACGTACCCTGTTCAAACCCAAGGATAGCTGACTCAGGTGACAAGCTTCAGAAAGTGATACCATTACAGTTTTTTCCAATCATTTTCACACTTTGTTCAATACCATGTACACTTTCTCAAAACACTTAACACATCCAGCATATCAGTAGACTATGTGAACTATCTCATATGTCTCACCGCCATACGAAGACGTTACTAGAGAGTTAGCTAGTCAGAAAAAAACAGGAGGATACTAATATTACTATTTTAAATACGTTTTTTAATTTTGATTTTTCAAACATGGTCGTCACTGTCATACAAACGTGATGAGTCGTCGTCTTTGGTGCACAAAAATACGGTCTCATCCAGTGAGAACAGATGCAGACGTCTCTGATTGCTAGCCTTTACTGCAAGAGACACTGTAATCCTCAGGCCATCTGTCAGTAGCGAAGTTTAGTTAACAAATACTTCAGAAAAGTCAATGACAGCATACCCAGTTTCCGGTTTCAAAATAAAAGTAAGATGTTCATGTATCCACTAGAGGAGTATTATTTCATGAATTAATGTTGTATAAAAACTGTGTCTTTAAAAGTTACGGCCGGCCGCGGCCGCTATGGGGAAATTCTAACAGGCCGTCGGCGGCCGCTATGGGGATTAGAGGGTTAATGTGAGGTTAGAGGCAGCATGTCGATGATTCGTCTGAGAGGGCGGGGGGAGGGAGGAGAGGATGAGGAGGCAGGCTGCATAATGAGAAGCACGACTCAGGCCCTGTCAGTGACAGACACACATAGGAGATTTGCTCCTCACGGCTCCCCTCTGGGGAAAACCAATTTCAGATAGCACACCCCGCATCCCCATCCTCATCCACACCCCGCATCAGCATCCCCATCCTCCTCCAGCCCAGAGCAGGGAACTCCACACCAAATCCCCTCATTCCACAGGGATTTCACTTTCTCAGAGCCTGCCAGAGAGAAAAACAAACAACATAAACAAAATAAACAACATTAACAAGATAAACAAATAGAACAAGGCTCACATCCCGGGCACTTCTGGAGGTTACAGTGGATGGGTTAGTAGTTGTTTGTCCTTCAAGTCATCTCTCTTTCTCTCTTTGTCTCTCTCTCTCTCTGTCTCTTTCTCTCTCTCTCTGTCTCTTTCTCAATCTCTTTCTCTCTGTGCACGCTGGGCGTCTGTGGGTGAGAGCGTGTTGGTTGGGACTCTGGTTTGCTGTAAAGGAAGGCCGAAGAGACAAGCGGATGAGATGTGGTTTGTAGCGAGGCGGGTGACTCAGCAGGCCAGGGGGAAAATGTGGACGGGGCAGCCGTGTGTGAGCTGTGGAGTTCAGAGGATGAGGATATGGATGATGAGGACGATGGTTTTTCGAAAATATCTGATCTCAGTCCGATTACTAATGATCAGAATCAGGTTTTATTGGCCAAGTAAGTTTGTACAAACAAGGAATTTGTCTTGGTACAGTGGCTCTCAGTGTGCTTACACATATTACACAAAATATACATCACAACACAAAACAATACAACTGTGCAAAACAATACAACAGTGCAATGGTCTAACAGTCCAAGAAGTCTAGAAAAGTATATACAAGGAGGAATAGTGCAAAGAAGATGAGAGTCCAGAAAGTGCAGGAATAAATAAATACTATATGGTATGAGTATGACGGTTATACAGTAAGGGTGAAATAAATAAATATGGTTGCGGAAGTAATTGTACATTGGTTATTACGATGATCCAGGGTTATTTCACAGTGCCACAATGTGGTAGCTGTTCAGTAAAGAGACGGCGAGAGGAGGAAACTGTTTTTGTGTTTGGAGGTTTTGGCGAACAGAGATCTGTAGCACCTACCAGAGGGGAGGAGTTGGAATAGATTGAGTCCAGGGTGTGAGGGGTCTGCAGTGATTTTTCCTGCCCGTTTCCTGACTCTGGAGGTGAAAAGGTCTTGGATGGTGGGCAGGTTGGCACCAATGATCTTTTCTGCAGACCTGACTGTCCGTTGAAGTCAGTTTGGTGGCCGATCCAAACCAGACAGTGATAGATGTGCAAAGAATAGACTCATTGACTGCGGTATAGAATAGGATCAGCAGCTTGGTTTCCCACTTCAGGTTCCGAGAGATTGTGGATCCCAGAAACCTGAAGGATTCCACAGCCAACACAGTACTTTTGAGTATGGTGAGGGGGAGCAGTGCTGGGGGGCTCCTCCTGAAGTCCACTGTAATCTCTACGGTTTTAAGAGTTTTTGATGACACTGTTGATCAGTTAACTGTTAAAAGTATGTGGGTGGGAGAGGAGCCACTTTCATAACCCAGCAATTCCAGCAGTGGTTCTACAGCCCCCGTCTTTAAGAGCTGTGTTTGTCCGGCCGGGTGTCACAAAGCTACAAGACATAGTGGTGAGGCTCACAGGAACTCATTCGGTCCGTTTTATCCAAGCACCATTGAGAGAAATCCAGAATGTGGTCCCAGACGAGGTCCCTGCTGTAGGGGAGTGGGAAGAAGGGCAAGGTGTGCTCCTCACTCTTAAAACACTGCAACTGTCAACTTTTAACGGCAAGAAGTGTCAGCAAGAAGGCACTCTATCAGGTGTGTGAAGGTGAGGAATTTCCAGGCCCTCTCCAGGGAGTCGAGGTGGTGTGAGTTTTTTGGATCAGGCTTTTCCCCCAAAGGTAGTTGACGATCTTTGTACAAGCGCCCAATTCAAAAAAGATTGTGTGATATCCAGTGGAGAACTGTACATAGAGCAGTAGCTACAAACAGACACAGAGCACACCCAAGGGTACAGGAGGGGTGTGATTATTTTCTGTGGAGAATGTAAAACGTTAACACACTTGTTTGTCGGATGTTCAAGGCCGACGCGGTTGTTCAGTCTTCTTAAAGAATGGTGTGTGAGACTAGGGGAGATTTTTTTCCTGCAATGTGTTTATTCCAAGTACTCAATTGCAAGGAGAGACCACAACGTTTTTTCAAGCTGTTTGTGGCTGTCAAGGAGAAATCAAATGGAAGGGTCTGGCATAACAGAGCCAGGGTCGCTCCTTAAACTGTCTGTATCTACGCGTTTAAGAATTGAATTGAGTCTTTCACCAAAATGTGGGGGATTGAGGAATGTATTTGCAAGGTCAATGAGGGTATGCTACAGCTAATTATTTGAGTACATGATTGATATTGAGCAATGATTCGTTATTTTTTTATTTTGTTTTTCTTTGTGGGTGATTTGTTTTTTTGGTGTGGTTTTTAGTATGTCTTGATTTTATTTCATGAGTGGTTTTCCTTTTTTACTGGTAATAATGTCAGAGTCCCTCTCTCTCTCCTTCTCTCCCTTTCTCTCCCTCTCTCTTTCTCCTTTTCTCTCTCTCGCTCACTCTTTCTCCCTCTCTATCTCTCTCCCTCGCTCTTCCTCTCTCTCTCTCTCTTGCTCTCTCTCTCTCTCGTGCTCCCTCTCTCACGTGCTCCCTCTTTCGTGCTCCCTCTCTCTCTCTCTCTCTCGTGCTCAATCTCTCTTCCTCTCACGTGCTCCCTTTCTCTCTCTCTCTCTCGTGCTCAATCTCTCTCTTCCTCTCTCTTCCTCTCACGTGCTCCCTCTTTCTCTCTCTCTCTCTCTCTCTCTCTCGTGCTCAATCTCTTCCTCTCACGTGCTCGATCTTTCTCTCCCTCTCTCTTTCTCTCTTGTGCTCCCTCTCTCTCTCTCTCCCTCTCTCTCTCTCTCTCTGTCTCTCTCTCGCTCACTCTCTGTGTCCCTGATACTTCAGCTCCACTGATTGATACTGTAAATCCAGACAATCTCAGCCACCCCCACTAACAACACCGGCATCTAAATCCCCCTCCAACGCTACTGCTACAGACACCATTACTAGAGGTGTACAGAGATGTCTGTGTCTGTGTCTGTGTCTGTGTCTGTGTCTGTCCAACCAGCAAAATTGTCTGCATCTGTGCTTGAATAGAAGACCGGACCCAAGTGTGGTTTGTGCCGGAAGTCATGATAAATCGGGCAAATGCTGTATTTTCCATTGTTCATTGTTCATTGTGCCTTCGAAACATCTAATTTATTTAATATTGGCATATTAATTCATATATTACCACATCTTCATACTTTTCATTCATAACCAATTTAATTTAGTTTTATGAACTGTCTGAACCATCGACCCCCTGCCCCCCCCCCCCCCCCCCCCACACACACACACACTTTAACTGGGGCACTGAACAATCAGAAACTGAAAATAAAATGTTTTATAATGAAACGACAAAGTCCTTTGTTGCAAAATGACTAATTTTAGCTTGTGGCTATCTACAATGAGCTTAATGGATTTGTAGAAACATAATTGGTTGATGCACAGACGTGTACATCATGGAGCTAAATCTTTTTCCTACCTCAACATACACACCACCCATATCTCAAAACACCCACTCCAACCTGTATCTCAACACATCTACACTTATACCTCAACACACACACACACACACACACACACACTCCAAACTGTACTTCAATACACACACACACACACACACACACACTCCAAACTGTACCTCAGTACACATACACACACAGGCCTCTGCCACTCTCCTTATTTGCCTCTCTTTCTTTTTTCTTCTAACATTCCCTCCCACTCCTCTGCCTGTCTGACTCTATTCTCTCTCTCTCCCTCACATTATTTAAATTCTGTTGAAGATAAGATGTATCGGGCCAGGTAGACGCTGGTAGACGCTGACTGGAGCCCTGCTCTATCTCTAATCTGGTTCTAATCTGGTTCTAATCTGGCTCTAATCTGGCCCTGAACGATCTATGCCAAATCTGCTCCGGTCCCCTGCATCGCCTCACGTCGCCTGTGTCTGGACCAAAGGGTTGCACTGGCTCTTGAACACACCACAAAGACTACAGCCGACGGCCAACTAGCACGTACATTCTGCACCTGTGCGAGAGGAGATAACTCTTCCTACCAGCAGGCTACCTCATTTCACACCGCTCTTGCTCACAACAGATGTTTTCTGTAATATAGCTACTTCTAGAGAATAAAAAAGTTGTCAGCCCTTGGTCTTTTGGTAAAAAAAAAAGAGAGAAACGGCACTAAAAGGGTGAGATCATGGAGACTACAGCGACTAGCTCAAGGGGCTTTCCCCCAAACCAGTGTCAGGAGCTGGAGATAAATGAAACCTCTAGAACACTAACTAACACTGACGCTAAGCTGAACGGCCAATCAGAGTGCTCTCACTGACGGGCTGGGCCGCCGATTCAACATGTTCAATCGGCCGAAAAGTGTGTTGCAGGCCTAAAGGAGAGGAAAAGGGAGAATAGAGAGTCTGTGAGTGAATGTGTGTGTGTGTGTGAAGAACCGTGCGGGTGTGAAAGAAAGGAAAGTTTGTTAAAGGATAAGTGTGTGTGTGTGTGTGTGTGTGTTGTGTGTGTGTATGTTTTTATGTGTGTGTTTGTATGTGTATGTGAGAGTGTGTGTGTGTGTGTGTGTGTGTGTGTGTGTGTGTGTGTGTGACTGTGGGCCACTCAGGGCCTGCCTGCTGGCAGACTGTTCTCCCAGTGTCTTTTGTCTTCTTTCAGTTAAATAAATGTGTCCTCTCCTCCTCCCCCTCTCTTTCCCACACTCTCTCTCTCTCCCCTTCTCTCCCTCTCTCTCTCTGTTCACTACCCTCTCTCTCCTTCACTCCCATCTCCCACCTCTCTCTTTCCCACCCTCTCTCTCTCTCTCTCTTGTTTTCTCTCTCTCTCCTTCATTCCCTCTCTCTCCCCTTCTCTCCCTCTCCCTCTCTCTCCCCTTCTCTCTCTCTCATCCACTCCCATCTCTCACCTCTCTATTTCCCACCTTCTCTCTCTCTTGTTTTCTCTCTCTCTCTCTCCTGCCCTCCTTCTCTCCCCCACAGGGTCTGTGTTAAGTGAACTTGTCAGGGTGTGGAGACAAAGATGGATGCTCTTTTCTTAGCAATGTGCAGCGCCAGTGAACTTTAAAACGGCGTCAGTCAATACTTAATCTTATGGAGGCGGGACCTGGTCCTAACCTTGCAGCCCAGCCCCTACCCCTGCCAACCAATCATAGACCAGAGCTAGCAGTATGCAAATACGAGGTTAATGAAATGTTATCCAGAAATCTTCTGCAGACTTTAGCTTCCTGCTGAGGAACTGTGTGATACGTGTGTTGTCTTTGTCTTGCACAAAGTCCATCCTTGGACAATTAGCAGTGAGTAATGGTGCAGTGATTGTATGGGATTAAATGGCAGCAAACTCCTACAGGGTCAGACACAGTCAGCAGAGGATTTGTCAGGCTATTAATTTAAGATCAGGTATTCAAATTAGTAATTTTAATGTTTGATATTGTGACAATTTCTTCAAATGCCCACGGCTAAGGGGTAATTGTGTTAATTGTGGAATAAGAGGCCTCATCTTTGAGACTTTCTTTTTGTGAATCCCACATTTAAAACAGTCTTTTGTCCAAGTTTCTGAAAAAATTGTAGCATGAGTGACACAAACAGCACGAGTGACAGTAGCATGTTGCTGTGTCTTTAAATACCGGAGAAAAAGACCAAAAAGAATAAAAGAGACACGCTTGGATTGAGTTATTTGTGATGTGTTCTGCGTTGTAGAAATAGTGAAGAGACACTCAGTGGGTACCTATTTGTTTGCGCCACATTGACTGGGAAGATTGCCAAATGACACAGACCGATCCTGTTGGTCTATGAGTAAGACTCAGGCCACCGCCTCCTTTGTGCTTTGGACATGTGGATCAGACCTGAATGTATGTAATGGCTGTGATACATCTGCTCACAGTGGTGGAACTGCCCATGAAGGTGCAGGCCAGCTTGAGAGGTGGGTAATTAGCACTGAAGAAAACAGCCTGCAGCTTGAAGAGGCCAGAGGGGCTGTTAGAACTCTGACTCTGTGTAGAAGACCATGGTCCTCTGTGATGGATGATTTTGCTACAAAATAGTCTGTCGCCTTTTGAACCCTCAAGGATTTTTCTTTCTTTAATCAACTCTTTAACTAAACTCAGGCGTAGTCCAGGTCACAGGTGGTCACAGGTATGTTTAAAATGGATATTCACGCCCTTCGTTAAAGAAGAAGATCTGTCCACATGACATTCCTTTTACAAAATATCTTGAGACACACGAGTACACGAGAACGCAAAAACAACTACAAACAATCTTGCCAGGCCTGTAGGTGGTGATAAAGTCTCTGTTGCTGATTCGTCAAATAGCAGAAAGGAACGTTCATTCTGAGCAGGCGAATTTATCTTATTTCCCAGGCGGTACAACTAAAAGAGAAGTAGCTATGGGAAAAACCTAAAGAGACAATAAGTGCAAATTGAGTTTTTATGTCATCCCTTCCCCAAATCTCCATTTTACATGTCCACACTTTAAAGAAAATCTTCACTTTAGAAGGCGTTTAAAAAAACAAAATCTCTATGTGAGTGGTTCAGACGATGTTTGCAAGTGGATGCGAGGCCCAAACATAGAGTAAAATGGTCATTTTGCCAAATATCTACATTAGTGTGGACAAGGCTTCACACTCAGGCTTGGTGTTTGGAGCCGCACGTGCTCAGATAGAGCTGTGCGGGCTTTCAGCCTGAGTGTTGTGTGATAGTTAAGGAAAATACACATTTACAGAGCGGAGGACTAGGTAGAGAAAGCTCTCACACACTGTAACGGCAAATCAAAGGGCTGACATGGCAGCGTGCACTCAGAAATGAATAAACAAGCTGAACTAACAAATAAACACAACAGTAAGACACTGTGTTCCACTGAGTACGTTTACCAAATGAAGTATGAATCCAGTGTTACTGGAAAGGATTCCTTCAGACTGGGAATCCTGAAATTGAAACGGCTCTAAATCACATAACCTAAAAGTTCTACAGGAGATTCCCTGCATAGGAGAAGATGTGGGACCTGATCCGTATCTGTGCGAGATCTGGGCTGACTCTCTACAGAGTCGGCAGGGAAAAGCCCTTTTGTGGATAGGAGAAGCGTTGGCACAGCTCTGTCCCCAGCTGTTTCTGTCCGCGCTCTAATTATCCTTGGCTCCCGACATGACACCGCGGCCTCTCTTCATCACTCGTGACCTCCAGTTACTGTATGTTGTGTCACACACACACACAGCTGGCCCCCTGAACCAAAGCAGAGCCACCAGGAGAGGGATTCACCCCCGACACCAACATTAACACAAACGTCAACAATTCAGCCAGACCCTGCTTTAGCACCTAGTGTGAGCTCCTGCCCAGGGCTCGTATTCACAAAGCATTTTTGCTCTCCACTAAGAGTATCCCCAAGTCGCACTGAAAGTTTCTTACCAAAAGCTTTCTCCTAAATCCCATTTACGAGGCTGCTGAGACCAACTCTCACTAAAGAAAAGCATGAACTACTTTGCTAAGGGAAAGACTTTGTTGCTATGGCTGACGTCAAGTCTAATGCACGAGCCTGCGTTCAGTGACTTCGATGATGGGTTGATGAGTGACAGGTCTGTGCCAGTGAGTAGGTATACACTTCATAGCCTACCACAAAGAAAGATTAATAAATCAGTAAATTTTGTAACAGGCTACACAGTAATTATAATGGAATACGTGACATTTTTACAGTTTTCCAGATGCATCCGTATGATGACTGTCACAACCTCTGCTGCACACTCCTCTGTTCCTGTTCCTGCTCTTGCTCCATATGCTACTCCAGTCCGTTCATCCTCTCCTGTGTCTTAATATTTCCCTCACTTCTTAGTTTTTCCCTCCATGTTTGGGTTTCTCACCTGTAACCAATGTGTTAATTGAATTTAGTTCTCACCTGTAGCCAATGTGATAATTGAGTTTAGTTCTCACCTGTAGCCAATGTGATAATTGAGTTTAGTTCTCACCTGTAGCCTATGTGTTCATTAAGTTTAGTTCTCACCTGTAGCCAATGTATTCACTGAGCTCCTATGTAAGCCTTGGGCTTTTTCCTTTGTCTTTGTGTGTAATTGTTTGTGATCAGCAAGATGTGCTGTTCTCCAGTCCTGTGATCGCTGCCTTGTTTGCCCATCGTGGGCACTTTGATTATATCAGTAAAACACGCCTTGAGCGTTTGCATCCTATTTCTTTGTTTCGTCTCCAGTCTGTGACAGAATTACACACCAAAAGCATGGATGCAGCAAGATTTCGTGAAGCCATCACCGCTCAGGGTCAGCTACTAAGCCAACAGCGTGACCAACTGAACCAGATGACTACTACCATCCAAGAGTTGTCTGCTCGCCCACCACCTCTGCCTCAGCCTGCGCCTCAGCGAGATGGTTCCCTGGTGAAACCTGAGAGGTTTGATGGAAGCCAAATGCCTGTAGAGGTTTCATACTTCAGTGCTCTTTGCACATGGTTCAGAATCCACGTAATTTTCAATCTGAAGAATCTAAGGTAGCTTTTATCATTCTCTTCTCACTGGAAGAGCTTTAGAGTGGGCTACTGCGGTATGGGAACAAGGTGGAGATGACATCAAGGATCTTGCCTCATTCAAAGCACTTTTCAAGGCTGTGTTTGAGCATCCAGCTGAGGGATTGGAGGTCGGGGAGCAGCTACTGAAGCTGTGTAAGGGAGACCGTACAGTAGCTGATTATTCTCTGTCTTTCAGGATCCTTGCAGCCAGAAGTGGTTGGAATGAGCAATCCCTCCTTACCGTCTACCGACGTGGTCTGAGACCTGAGATTCAGTCTGAGCTAGCCTGTCGAGATGACGACTTAACTCTGGACCAGCTAGGGGCATTAGCCATCCGTCTGGACAATCTCCTTCGACAAGAGGACTTCCAAGACATCGTTCATACGTCAAATGTGAGTCACTTCAGGCCCCGCAAACCTATTGAGCCGATGGAAATAGGCCACACACGCCTGACCCCCGAGGAGAGGGAGCACCGGAGGCGTAACGGCCTATGTTTGTACTGTGGAGAGTCTGGTCACTAATAGCAACCTGTAACCGCCGTCCTCAACACCAGGAGTCACAACGGTCCGCCGGGGTAAGCAGAAGATTCCATTAATAGAATACCTGAACTATTCAATATAAGAGTAACTTTAAGATGGGGAGCTGGTCACTACTCTGGTTTTGCCATGATTGATTCTGGTGCTGCGGGTAATTTCATTGCGGAAGATTTTGTACATACTTTGAAGATTCCAAAAACTCAATGTACTCCTCCTTTACGGGTGAATGCAATTGATGGTCGACCACTGGGCTCAGGACGTGTGACGCAGGTGTTACAACTCACCATTGATCACATTCATGAGGAAACCCTGAGTTTTTTTTGTTATTAACTCACCTGTCCATCCCATAGTACTAGGTTTGCAATGGCTTCGCCAGCATGATCCTCATATCTCCTGGTCTAACAGCAGGGTGCTTGCCTGGTCCCCAGCCTGTTCAGGATCGGTGTCTGCAGGTGCAGTGTGCTTCTACGTCTATTGAAAGTCCAGAGGTAGGTGAAGTCAATATCCCACCTGAATACCAAGATCTATCTGAAGTTTTCAGTAAGGCGAGAGCCACACAGCTGCCACCTCATCGGCCATGGGACTGCTCAATTGACCTCCTGCCAGGGGCACCGCTACCACGTTCCCGGATCTATCCCCTATCCAACAAGGAGACCGCCTCCATGCAGGAGTATGTGGATGAAGCTCTGAGGCAGGGTTTCATTCGTCCATCCACATCCCCGGTGTCAGCAGGATTCTTCTTTGTTGAAAAGAAAGATGGTGGTTTGCGCCCTTGTATAGATTACAGGGCTCTTAATAACATAACCATAAAGTACCGTTACCCACTTCCATTAGTCCCTTCAGCACTGGAACAACTTCGTGGGGCCCGATACTTCACCAAGCTGGACTTGCGAAGCGCATACAACCTGGTGAGGATCCGAGAAGGAGATGAATGGAAGACAGCATTCTCCACTACCACTGGTCACTATGAATACCTTGTTTTTACCGTATGGGTTAGCCAATGCTCCTTCTGTGTTCCAGTCGTTTGTGAATGAGGTTCTCAGAGACATGCTCCACAGGTTTGTTGTTGTATATATTGATGACATTCTTATATACTCAGACAATGTTCAGGATCATGTAAAACATGTGAAGGCTGTACTTAACAGACTGCTGGAGAATGACCTCTTTGTCAAGGCTGAGAAATGTCTCTTCCATCAGTCTTCCATCTCATTCCTAGGCTACGTGTTGAATTCACAGGGAGTGCAGATGGATGAGGAAAAGGTGCGAGCTGTTCTGAACTGGCCGAGGCCCAAGACTACAAAGGAACTTCAGAGATTTCTTGGCTTTTCAAATTTTTACCGCAGGTTTATTAGGAATTTCAGTTCTGTAGCGGCTCCTCTGACTTCTCTCCTGAAAGGATCTCCTCGTCTTTTTTCCTGGTCACCTGAAGCAGAGGAGGCATTCAGGACTCTCAAAACAAGGTTCACATCGTCCCTCTACTGAAGCATCCTGACCCTGCGCTTCCTTCGTTGTAGAGGTGGATGCCTCAGAGGTGGGGGTAGGAGGCGTCCTGTCTCAACGTCAAGGTAATCCTGCTAAACTTTTCCCATGTGCTTACTTCTCCAGGAGCTGTCCCAGGCTGAGAGAAATTACGATGTGGGTAATAGGGAACTGCTGGCCATCAAGCTTGCCCTGGAGGAGTGGCGTCACTGGCTGGAGGGGGCGCAACAGCCTTTGTGATATTTACAGATCACAAGAATTTGGAATATATCTGCACAACCAAACGGCTCAACCCCCGACAAGCCAGGTGGGCCCTATTCCTCACTCGTTTCCAATTCACCATCTCGTATCGTCCTGGTTCAAAAAAACATCAAGGCCGACTCACTCTCTCGCATGTTTGAAGCAATACCACGTCCTGACACCCAGAACCCATTGTCCCATCCACCTGTATTGTAGCTCCCCATTCGGTGGGATCTGGAGAGAGAGATCCTGGAGGCTTCAGCTCAGGACCCTCAACCACCTGAATGCCCTCCGAACAGGGTCTACGTGCCTAATTCTTTGCGCAGTCGTCTCATTACCTGGGCGCACACATCTCTTGGCACGGGTCACCCTGGCACCACTCGCACACAACAGCTGCTATCCTCTCAGTGTTGGTGGCCTACCCTAAACAAGGATGTCCAGTCTCATGTTCAGTCCTTGTAGTGTTTGTGCTCAATCAAAGGTTCCCGACACCCTACCTGCAGGCACCCTGGAGCCACTGCCTCTACCTCAACGCCCGTGGACCCATCTGTCCATAGATTTTGTCACCGACCTGCCTCCATCTGAAGGTAATACCACAATTTTTTGTTATAGTGGACAGATTTTCAAAGGGTTGCTGTCTTGTTCCTCTGCCGGGTATCCCCACAGCTCTCCAGACTGCCGAGGCCATATTCCACAATGTCTTCCGACGTTTTGGCCTCCCTGAAGACATCGTCTCTGACCGGGGCACTCAGTTCACCTCACAGGTGTGGCGGGTCCTTCATGGAAAGGCTGGGGGTCACAGTGAGTCTGACCTCAGGTCATCACCCGCAGTCTAATGGTCAGGTGGAGAGGTTAAACCAGGAACTCGGGCCGGTACCTCCGAAGCTACTGTGGGGACCGGCAGGGTGATTGGTGTAGATTTCTCCCTTGGGCAGAATACGCTCAAACTCACTCAAGCACTCCTCTTCCGGTTTGAACACCATTTCAATGCTTTTTTGGGTTTCCAACCACCACTTTTCCCTTGGAATCCAAGCAGTACTGAGGTTCCAGCAGTGGAGGAGTGGTATACTCGTAGCAATGATGTCTGGTCTTCAGCTAACGTTCATCTCCAGAGTGCAATCAAGAGGCATAGGGAGGCAGCGGACCGCCATCGCCGAGAGGCTCCAACCTACCATCCAGGCCAGAGAGTGTGGTTATCCACAAAGGACATCGATCTCCGCCAGCCATGCAGAAAACTCGGGCCGCGCTTCATAGGACCATTCAAGATCCTAAAACAAATCAACAGGTAACATATCGCCTGCAATTACCATCACAGTTCAAAGTCTCACAGCTCATTTCATGTCTCCCTCATTAGGCCGGTGGTTCCAGGTCCACTGCAGGGGCAGAGCCCCTGGACACTCCACCTCCAGTCCTCAATGTTGACGGAGAACCTGCATATGCTGTGAGAGCACTGCTGAACTCGAGACGGAGAGCTGGCCGACTCCAATACCTCGTCGATTGGGAAGGGTATGGCCCAGAGGAGCGATCTTGGTGGCGTCTAATGACATCCTGGACCCCATGCTCAAAGCAGAATTCCACCGGAGATGCGCCTGACTGTCCTGCTCCACGCACCCGAGGTCGTCCTCCTGGTCAGCATTCTAGAGCATCTGGAGATGCTCGTCAGAGGGGGGATTCTGTCACAACCTCTGCTGCACACTCCTCTGTTCCTGTTCCTGCTCTTGCTCCATATGCTACTCCAGTCCGTTCATCCTCTCCTGTGTCTTAATATTTCCCTCACTTCTTAGTTTTCCCTCCATGTTTGGGTTCTCACCTGTAACCAATGTGTTAATTGAATTTAGTTCTCACCTGTAGCCAATGTATTCACTGAGCTCCTATGTAAGCCTTGGGCTTTTTCCTTTGTCTTTGTGTGTAATTGTTTGTGATCAGCAAGATGTGCTGTTCTCCAGTCCTGTGATCTCTGCCTTGTTTGCCCATCGTGGCACTTTGATTTATATCAGTAAAACACGCCTTGAGCGTTTGCATCCTATTTCTTTGTTTCGTCTCCAGTCTGTGACAATGACAAGTTTGTTTTGGAGACAATTTTGCAATCAAATGTTACATTTAATTGAATGTTGCCACTGAGTGGGTTGTTTCAGTTGGGTGACGATATTGCATCCTTTATGCATCTTTTTGTGTTTGTTCCTTCCTCTGCTCGCCCTTTTGTCTTATCAGGGGTGAAGTGAGAAATAGGATAAATACGAGGAGAAAAGGATGATTAACTAGAATAAAGAGTTTGTCTCTTAACCAGCTTTACAGCCTATTGGGTAGTGGTTAGTCGGTGTGCAGGTTTCAGTATGCTTTAGTTAATATGCTATTTTAGTGAGTTGGCTGTCGCAAATGAGCTGCAGTTTGTGTTTTTACTGTGCTGGGATGCATGTGCTTTAGTTAGTACAGCATTCGTAATGTGCTCTAGTTTGGTCTACTGTAGTTAGGGGTGTTTAGTTAGTATAGTATGTTACTGTGCTGTAATTATTCTGCTGTAGTTAGTGTGCTTTATTACGTATCGTATAGTTTACTGTGCTGTGATTATTCTGCTGTAGTTAGTGTGCTTTATTACGTATCGTATTGTTACTGGGTCAATTGTAATTAGTGTGCTATACTTAGTATAGCATTTATGACTGTGCTGTTCTAGTATAGCATTATGAGTGTGCGCTAGTTAGTATAGTATTGTTACTGTGCTTCTAGTTGGTCTACTGTAGTGTGCTATGGTACGTAGTACGTATTCCTGGTTTTTATTCTTCTTACCTCCTTTCCTCCACCTCCCTCTTTGGCCTTCACTTTATTTAAGAGTACATGAGTGATCGCTTGCGTGCGGAAACATATTGTGGTGCTCACAGGGACGTGGGGCTCATTGAATTGAAAAGTGCTGGAAATGAGTCATCGAGGGATCAGGCTCCTCTTTTCTTAGAGAGGAATGTTTTTAGAAGTCGAATCCAGAGGCTCATACAAGCAGGGATGAGGCAAGCCTTTGCAAAACTTAAAGACATTTCAAAATCCTTTCAAAATAACAGCCAAAAGGAAATCTCTAACAACTCTTAACCAAGGACAGTAACAGCAATTAACACTTTGCCAAGAAAATAAAAACAATGGTGTTAATGAGTATTTCACTGAAAAGAAACTCATCACAATAATCTATTATGCCATAGAGAGCCATGCCAGCTACACTGGGAAGCAACAGAAAGGCTCTTCTGTGCCCGCACCTTGTGAGAGGCAGAACTGGGGAGCGGCAGAGTCCCTCAGCTCCGTCAGCCCACCATCTGTCTCTAACACAACATGACACCGGCAAAGGCAAAGGAAGACTGCTGCTGCTGCTGCTGCTGCAAAGAGAGGGAGGAACAAGAAAGACTGAAAAAGAGAAAAGGAAATAAAAAAAAAAGAGAAAAGGAAATAAATACAAAGAGAGAGAGAGAGGGGAAAGAGGTTGCGGGTGAAGGAGAGAGAGTGAGAAAAGGAAATGAATCCAAAGAGAGACAGGGAAAGAGATAGCGATGGGGGAGAGAGACTGAGAACGTGTGCAGATAAAGAGAGTCGAGAGAAAAGAAGTGGAAGAAATCAAATCTCACAGCGGTACAGCCAGTTGTTCAGAAAACGCTTTCACTGAATCCTCATCACTGCGCTTTCTTCTGGAGGAAAAAGAAACAATCAGTCATTCAGTCATCCTCTATTTGGGCTTTCTGCTAGCATCTAAAGGCCAAGACAAATGGAGTCCTTCAACACAGCATTATGGAAAATGAGATATGCCCGTTTACAACACATTCATCACGTCTCCTCTTTTCTTCATCCTACCAGTCCTCCAACGTCCCACAGTGCACTGCGACACTCACATCATTATGCATCCTCAACGCTCTCACAGCTGGCTCTCAGCACCACGGTAATATCTTCTTGTTAGGTGCGTTTAAGGAATACTCTGCTATCTGCTGTCTATGAGAGACCACCATCTCCCAAAGGCAAACAGATCCTCAGCTCTCAGACTTCGAAACAGCCTACAGAGGGTCTGACTGCAGTGGATCCTCAGTCTCCATACCGCCTGACAGAGGGTCCTGACTGCAGTGGATCTCAGTCTCCATATCGCCTACAGAGGGTCTGACTGCAGTGGATCCTCAGCTCTCAGACTCCACACAGCCTACAGAGGGTCTGACTGCAGTGGATCCTCAGCTCTCAGACTCCACACAGCCTACAGAGGGTTCTGACTGCAGTGTTTCTGTCCACATGAGCACACTGAGCTTTGGGGAAAATTAACCTCATTCCAGCCCTGAGCCACAAAGTGCCCCCGCTCTCCCAGCCGCCTCATTCTCCCCTATGAAACGTCTATCCCATCTCCTTCCCTAAGCAAAATATGAACGGAACCACCCAGCCGCCTCATTCTCCCCTATGAAACGTCTGTCCCATCTCCTTCCCTAAGCAAAACATGAACGGAACCCTCCAGGCTCTCGCCTCTGTGTGTGTTTGTTGTCCTCTTCCTCTGTGTAGTGGAGCACACACACACACTTTGGCTAGACGCCACGCTGACTGGCTCAGCAGTTTGGGGACATTCCAGTAGAGCTGAGTGTGATTGTGTGTGTGTATGTGAATGCCTGGATGTGTGTGTGTGTGTGTGTGTGTGTGTGTCTGTGAGTGTGTGTGTCTCTGTGTGTCTGTTAGTTTGTGTGTGTCTCTCTGTGTGTGTGTGTTGTGTGTGTGTGTGTGTGTGTGTGTGTGTGTGTGAAGGTCTGTGTTTCAATGCCTGTGTGTGTGAATGTCTGTGTGTGGATGCCTGTGTGTGTGTCTGTGAGTGTGTGTGTGTGTGTGTGTGTGTGTGTGTTTTTTTGGCTGTGTTTGAATGCCTGTTTGTGTGGATATCTGTGTGTGAATGAGTGAAGTGACTTGTGAGTCTTTTGAAGGTAGGCACAGAGGACCACGGGAGGTAATTGCAGCACTCAGAAGCTCTTTGCATCCACCACGTTATGAGCTGCGCTGTCTGTGCGTTATCAGTTTAAATAACGCATGCTGAGCTCCCCACACCACCTCTCCCCAAGTCCAGAGAAAACGAAGAAAATGCTTACATTACAGTCTTTCTAGTTGTAGGTGAAATTGGTACCAGCCTCACATGGGAGTACCAGACTATGTAGGTAACTTACCCTGTGAGCAGGAGCCGGGTGAAATGTGGGTGCAATTGTGTGTAAATTGTGATACCGTCTTTGCGAGGGCCACCAAGACACACTGGTGCTGTCCTTGCAACAGCAACAATATGTTGGTAATCTCACCCGATAGGACAGGCATCAACCATTCAACACAAAGGCAGATCAATTAAGTTGACACCTAGGGGGCGCCACACAAAGTGTAGTGTCCTCCACGTGGTCAAAATAATGATAATCCACAAAATCAGTCTCCGTTAAATATATCAGTCTCATAAAATATATTATACTATCAATTTTGGAACTCCGATTAATAATTAAATTAATAACTACAACCAAAGTTACCTTACTAACAGTATAGTTGAAGGTCATTAGAATTCTGAATAGAAGAGGTTGGCAACGTCCATTCTTGTGTAACATTAATAAACCAGCGTATATAAATCAAAGTATTTTATTTACACAATGATAAGAAAATAACACACAATATGTAATCTAGCTAAATGTAACTAACCAATGAATTGAAGGAATAGGTGTAATGTGTAATCGAGAGGGAATGTGTGTGTGAGCTTGTGAGCTCGGGGTTGCGCTGTTAGGAGCGCGCCAGAAAGAATGTGTGTGTGTGTTCCTTTGTCTGATCACCGTAGTTCCGCGGCATGTGTGTGCACGCACGCGAACATACATGTGATGTGAACAAGGACGAGCCTATATGCAGCGCGAAGTTCGAGTATTCTCTTCGCGTGTGAGGCTATGTGAAGGCCAATGTATGTGTAATCGTGCGCGGATTAAGATGCCATGTTAGGAAAGAGGGAAATGGTTAGTGATGCATGCAAGACTCGATGTGTCTGAGAAGCAATCCTAACGATAACCCCAGATGGTGTGGCGAAGCCAACTACCATGAAAAATATATATACAGTTACGTTCAGTAAACAAAACATATGAAACACATGAACAATGGCATGTAAACAGTCTTATGCTTAGCCAGGTTGTGAATAGCTAGGATAGCTTAAATGCCCAGTTAAATGTCAGTTACCAGTCCTTTGGGAAAAGTGTTGGGCTGGTCCCGACGTGGAAATAAGGCAGAGAAGAGATGATGCCGTCCGTAAATGGAGAAAGTTGTCCTTGCCGTGATGTCTGTGTCCCTGCAGTTTAGATCGGAGGATTTGATCGCTCAGAACGTTGCAAGTCTGCCTTTTGTTCCCGTTGTGTGGGAGTTAGCTAGCAGGTCTGTTGTTAGCTGCTTTCCGCTAACTTTACTTCGTCTCACTGAGCAGTTCGTTGACTGAGAGATCTTAGGCGTGTGTCGGCCGTAAGACGTGAGAACAAAGAGAGTGGTTCCTCACCGTTGACGGTGTGGCTCCAAGCGTTGCTGGAGGTGAGGAGCGGCTGGAGGTGGCTGGAGGTGTGCACCTGGCTGGAAGGTCGGGCGAAAGAGAAAGAGAGTCACATTGGGGAGATGCGGCTATTATCCACGCTCAGGTGGGCGTGGTTAAGAAAAGCATCAGGTTACATTTTTTAATGACAGGTAAAACCTGACGTAGTTTCCGGGGAACCCATAGACAAGTTACTGATTAAAGTCAACCACAATGGACGAATTCCAGTGTACCTACATAGTTTAGACACATTCACTTTCCATTCCAGCTGTCACACCTCCAGCATGGCAATTGTGAAGACACTGCAGAAACAATGGACCTTATAAAAGGCTCTTTATTTCAGTTGTGTGAAAAAGAGAGACTTAGCATAATGTGCTAGTTATAGGTAGCGTGGATGTTGGTTTGAGCTTAGGGTTGATGTTAGGGGCATTTTATTATTAGCTTTTTCAAACACATTTACACACACACACACACACACACACACACACACACACACACACACACACACACACACACACTTACCATCTCCCACAGAGTTCCATGAATCCAATGTTGTGAGAATCACACTGAATCATACTGCAGGCTTGAGCCTGCAACCTCGAGCAGGAGTGTTCGATATGCCAGCAAGTAGAGTTAAACCCATGGGGGTTAGCTTGTGTAACTAGCACCTTCTGAAGGAGAGTGAGGTTCACACACCACACAGCTCTGTATCCTCTAAACACACACACACACACACACACACACACAAGTACACTCACACTCAAGGTGATATATTTTGCTTCTCTATACCTCTCTCACATACATTTCCAAGGTGATTCATGTTCTATCGCTTTCTACCCTCCACCAAAGCAAACTCTCTTTTTCCTCTCTCTCTCTCTCTTTCTCTCACACACACACACACACACACACACACACACACACACACACACACACACACACAAACACACACACACCTACACAGCAAGTTATTCCTTCTCATACAAAAAAAAAGACACAGATTCTTAATCTCCCTCTCACACAAATTAAGATATATGATCTGCTGCACACACACGCACACACACACGCACACACTCCTCAGCGGGAGACGCTTGCTGTGGTGTGAGTTTCTCCTGTTCATCGTAGCTATTACTACTGATCCTCCTCTTCCTCTCTATTAGGCTTCTCCTGCTTTCTCTCAGACTTCTCCTTTACCTCCTCCTCTAACTCCTCCTCCTTGTACTGAGTGCTGGACGTGTGGTGTTGTATTTAGTTTAATGACCACACAGGACAAGGATGGAGGAGGAGGAGGAGGTTCTGGCCTTGTGAGAGGCAGCTGAGAGGTTGTGATCAGTCCAGAGAGGATGGCCTTAATATCAACCAATGAGCCACCACTGAACACATTTGCACGTGAGATGCAGAGCACAGGGAGGCTCCAGACAATCATAGAGGAGGCCAGTGTTGAGTGTGTGTGTGTGTGTGTGTGTGTGTGTGTGCTGTGTGTGTGTGTGCGTGTGCGTGCGTGCGTGCGTGCGTGCGTGCGTGCGTGCGTGCGTGCGTGCGTGCGTGCGTGCGTGCGTGCGTGCGTGTGTGCGTGCGTGCGTGCGCTCAGAACTCAGAGAGGGTTACTGCATTTCACTGCATCTCTGATTGGTGATGAAATGAAAATGAAAAGCAGACGATATTGCTCTGTGCTTTGTGCTCAGCCTGGCTTCTCGCATCGGCCCCACATGATGCATTAGGGTCTCCTTTATATGCAGCTCGTCCTGCTCTGTCTGCTGTTCTATTAGCATGTGCTGGAGAAGGAGAATGCTCATCTGAATTAATCACTCCTGCTCTGCTTCTGTCCTCACTTCAAATTTGAGCAATTTCTTGGAAGCAATTTGGACATCTCTGTGCCGTTGAGAAAACTCATTCACCCCTTAGGGTTGAAACACACCAAACGCGTTTCTAAAAACGTATATGCTTCAAAATCGCCTTGGCAAAGTGCGGAGGGCAAAACATCCGCAGGGGCACCAGGCTGTTTTGCCCGGCGCCTATGAAGCGGAGCTGCGTGCGCAACCTGCCGGGGCCGAGTGTGACATTGATGAGCTTTTAAGCGCACCTAAAAAACGCTAGAAAGACACAACGCGCAGCGGATAAAAGGCGCAAACGCAAGCCGCGCCGTACCATAGGAAACAATGCTTTTGCTAGCGTCACGTTTTTAGAAACGCGTTTGGTGTGTTTCAACCCTTACAGTGCTTTGTTTTGTGGTTTGGGGTGAAACTGGGAGCAGCATTAAAAGTTCTTAGTTCCATACATCACCAGACCCACTGCATTATGTTATCCATGAAATACCCACCCGAGGAGCTGATTACAGGCCTCATCCCGTCCGCACAGGTCCAGAAGAGGCACTCAACATGAAAGCTGGGGCTGTTTAACCTGCAGAGGGAGTGGCTTTCCTGTTCACTAGAGTTTGTTGATGAAGGTGTGTGCCTGTCTCACGGTATTGAAAGTGATCACATTTGGATGCACAATCTTACGGTCCAGTAAGATAATTACTATCAGCCAAATGATGAATACAGTCATTTCTGACTGTTACGGCTGGCTTGGGGGACAGCAACGTACGGACGACAAAGCTATATTTGTAAATTATGTTGGTATTTATTAAATCCATACGAAAATATAAAGAAAAAGGAAAACATGTCTAGGGGTTTGATGTCTGTATGGATGGATGTTGGCAGTGTGAGGGTGGACAGGAATTGAGAATTGATGTGTCCACAGGCGTTTTTATCTCCCACACCCTACGCCTAAGTGTGGGTGTTGTGGAGACTATGTTGTCTGGTAAGAAATGCTTAGAAGCCACTGTGGTGCATCTGATTAAAATGCCTGAGATGATGTACAATCCAAAGTTGAGGTTTATTATAAAGTTGAGATGAATGGAATGGAATTCAATTGTATTGAAGTAGATGTATTTGTGCGTGTGTGTGTGTCGTTAGGTTATGTTTGTGTGTGTGTGTTTCTGTATGTGTGTGTGGTTCTGCAAAGAAACAGAATACAACAGAGATACTTAATAACCATGCTAGTAGGCATCTCACAATATAAGGCTAGTCACAACCTCACATTAATAATAGCAATATTTCTCATATTAATTCAATTCAATTCAATTCAATTTTATTCATATAGCGCCATAACAATACAATTATCTCTAGGCGCTTTACAGAGCCCAGAGCCTGAAACCCCCTTAGTGCAAGCACAATGGCAACACGGGCAAGAAAAAACTCCCTGTTAGTCAGGAAGGAACCTTAAGCAGAACCACGGCACATAAGGGGGAACCCATCTGCTTGAGGTCGGCCGGGTGGAGATAGGAAGGGGGGAAGGGGGAGGGTTGTGTGGCAGAAGGGGAAGGGAAACAACAGGTGTTGTACATAGCCTGCATTTGGTAGATGTACATAATATATATACAGACATCCAGTGGTAAATACATGATACAGACAAGACCAGTTTAGTGGATATACACTGTGCTGATAGGGTTACTATTACAGGGGTAAGGGGAGTAGGAACAGAGAAACATGTCGATGGTGGCAATAATATATATTGTATATAAATGCTAGCATAGGGTATGAGGTAGAGTAAGTGTACGGCAGTGCAGTGGCGGTGGGTGCAATTGGTCGAGGGTTTCTGCAGGTAGACCGGGTAGAGAGACTACAGCAGCGTCCCATGGCGAAGATAGTCTAGATTAGGAGAGAAAAAAAAGAACAGAGTGAGTGGGTTATTATAGGCATTAGCAATGTGATAAGAAAGGAGAGGGAGAGGAGAGAGAGAGAGAGAGAGAGAGAGGCTGCCTGGCTGGGTGTATGGGGATTTTATTTAGTATTTAGTTGGCTGGTGACAGTCGCAATACGCGCCGTGTGCTGTACCCGGGATCTTCCGCACTCCTTCACGGTACAACATACGCTGTCTGTAGCCCAGTTATGTTGATTAGGGGGGTATTGCATGTGTTTTAGATGTGTTTAGCTATTCTGGCATTTAGCATTTAGTTTGGTTTGGCATTTAGTTTGGTTTAGCATTAGTTATGTTTAGTTATGCTGCCATTTAGCAATTAGTTTGGTTTGGTACATATGGAGATTTTAGTCGTAAGCTTTGTTAGGGTTGCAGGGTACAACATACGCTGTCTGTAGCCCAGTGATATACATTTTTTTTTTATTTATTTTTTTTTTTTTTCTTATGTGTTCAGTTATGTCTAGTTATGCTTGCTGACTGGCTGGCCCAGCAGGTGATGGGTTTGTTGACGCAATTACTTATGGCTATAGGATGCACTAAAGAGGAATGTCTTTAGTCTTGATTTGAATATAGGTAGGGTGTCTGCATCTCGGATGGAGGCAGGGAGATTGTTCCAGAGGAGGGGGGCTCGGTAGCTAAAGGCTCTGCCTCCTACTGTGGTTTTTGATATTCTTGGAATTACAAGGAGGCCTGCACTCTGGGAACGGAGCGGTCTTAGGGGCAGTAGGGGACAACTAGTTCCTTAAGGTAGTTTGGAGCCAGGTCATTTAGGGCTTTGTATGTTAGCAGGAGTACTTTGAAATCAATTCTACTTTTGACAGGGAGCCAATGCAGAGAGGCAAGTACAGGTGAGATGTGCTCATATTTTTTAGTTCTGGTGAGTGTACGGGCAGCAGCGTTCTGTATAAGTTGGAGGCTCTTTATTGAGTTGATGCTGCATCCGGACAGGAGAGCATTGCAGTAATCTAGTCGGGAAGTAAAAATGCGTGGATTAGTTTTTCTGCATCTTGGAGGATAGGACTTTTCTAATTTTGGCAATATTGCGTAAATGAAAAAATGATGTCTTTGAGATCTGTTTTATGTGTGAGTCAAATAGGAGGTCTTGGTTGATAGTTACACCAAGGTTTTTGATGCTAGTATTGGGTGTTGGGATGCCATCGAGTGTGGATAGATGGCTAGATAGTGTCATTCTCAATTGATCGGGGCCTACAAGCATAACCTCAGTTTTATCAGAGTTGAGGAGCAGGAAGTTGTTAGCCATCCAAGATTTTACATCTTGCAGGCAAGTTTCTATCTTGGGTAAATGTACAATTTCATCAGGTTTCATGGATAGGTAGAGTTGGGTGTCATCAGCATAGCAGTGGAAGTTAATGCCATGGTTCCTTATGACAGAAGTAGTGTTACTGAAGTGACACTACTTCCTACATTACTCACGTAGTCTATCACATTCTAGCTGCTAAACAGCACAAGTTATGGTTAAAATGTCACTAGTTAACTAGATTATATCCATGTTTATAATGAAACCGCGAAACTGTCATCAATTAAATATGCACCCGCGATCATATAAACGCATTAACAACTTCAATGCCGTGTCTAACAAACAGACTGATAACAGCATAACTAAACATAACAAATGAGCATTATAAATACTTACAGGTATCTGAACGCAGAACGCACACAATTTCAACACTCTCTCACTCTAATCTTTAAACTGAAATGTTTATTTCTCAACACCATATGCATCTGTATTGCCAGTCAACTGCTCTGCTATTCCCGCCACTGGGTACCGTCAGCGCAAGCATCCCCAGACTGCACTCTGATTGGCTGTACAAGTGGAGCCATAAGGGGTGCATGCACTAACGGAATGACCCAGCAGCAGCGAAAGGGCTGTTCACGTGCACAGTCTAAGGGGCAAACCATCAGTCCTTTGCAACAGCCGCCCCTAAAGTTGGTCCGCCAAGTTTGCCCTCATCAGAAGGGCTGGATGGTTCTAAATCCATGTCCGGGATGGCGGGAAGGGTGGTGAGGCAGGCAACTGGTCTGAGGTAGTGTCTGTCCTTCACCTTGACCACCGCTGACCTGATACGACCGTCGAGTCCAGGGTTCAACTTGGTCACTCGCCCCACAGGCCAGAGTGCTCTGGGTAGGAGAGGATCCATCACCATGACGATGTCATCAGGTTGCAGGGCTGGCGTGTCCTTATGCAACTTTGAGCGGGTTTGGAGAGTGGGGATAAAATGCATCCAGAACTGGTCTGCAAGGATCTGTGAGTGCTTCCACCGTCTTCGGCTCAGAAGCTCTGACTCTTCATAAACTGTTTGGGGCAGTGATGGGTCCAGCCGCCCCATCAACAACAGATTTGGGGTTACTGGACCTGGATCAGCCACATCACTGGACACATATCCATATGGCTTGGAATTTAGTATTCCTTCCACCTTAATCAAAACAGTTCGCACACCTCTTCTTGTATTGGATGGGGTTGCACAGTGGCATACAGGGCCGCCTTCACAGACCTGATTCTCTCTCCCAATGCCCCCAAAATGAGGTGCATTAGGAGGGTTGAACTTGAAGCTAATCTGGTGCACAGATAGCTCCCTCCTTCAGGCCAGGATGCAACGCCTGGAAAGCTTCACGGAGTTCTCTCTTCTCCACCCTTGAAATTCGTGCCCTGGTCCACCAGGGGGCCCCAGTCGCACTGGCTCGATCGGGGTAATCAGATGTGGGTAATCTGAACCCATCAGAAGGACAGGGTGGACCTGACTTAATGCTTGTAGTGGCAGCCCCCGTAAGTGGTTGTATTTCCTCTGCAGCATCTTCAGTGGGTAAGAGTGTTCTGCCAGGCCTAGTTCATTCCGCAGTGAATGCTCCACTGATCTTGAAGATCCCTGTGTGGCTGGCAGGCAGGGGATATGGAGAATGACACACATGACCCATGAATGACTCTCATATCCTGGCGCACGGTCCTCAGAGCGAGATCTTCTGGTTCTCCCTGAAGTGTCAGGGTCTGTGCAGCAGTAGCAAGCAGGATCGTGCGCTCAGAGCCATCATCCAATATGGCATACGTCTCCATGCTACGCTTACCATTGCGCAGGATCACCTTGCTCACCTTCAACATCACTGGACTGCAACCCGATGGTCGGTCCAGGTAATACACATCCTTCGACTTACTGACAGGGCTTGAACTGTTCTCGGGGGCTTGCTTGGCATTAACATCATGGAGGGCTTTCAGATGCTTCCCTTTACATTTCTTGCAGGTGGTCTTTAGTCGACACTGTGCGGCCTGGTGGGCGCGTCCACAGCGCCAACACTTCCTGTTTGTTTTCACCCACGCAGTCTTCTGCTCAGTGCTCAGCTGACTGAAGTTGAGCAGTATGGGCAATATGCTTGTCTCTCACCTGGCTTACTGCTGGATGACGGGGGTGTCTCGCTGACAGTAGTACTTCCAGGCTGATCTGCTCAATGGAGAATGCTGGTAGGACGGTTGGAGTTAAAATCCCTACGTTTCTCCCTCTTTGTGTCTCCATCTGCTTTGTCACTCCCATTGAGAGTCTCAACAAACACAGTCTCCTGCATCTTCAGCTCGTACTTCTACCACTCAGCAAAGTGCAGCAGAGTTAGGATGCGGATGGGTACAGGTACCTCTTAATTCTTCTCTCATGTCCTGTGGGAGCTTCTGCAGCAATCTGGTCACATGTGACCGACACTGCAGCTCGATGTTGCCGCTATCACCCGAGCTGGTCGAGCATCCCCAC
>NC_045157.1:10754099-10756599 GCF_900700415.2 Clupea harengus | reverse complement strand
ACCGGGTTAACACACACACACAAACACACACACACACACACTGTGCTCCTGTGGTTCCTCCTCTGAAAGGTCCACGCAGGCTGTGAAGCAATGAAGGAGCTTCAGGCTAGCGCAGCAGCTAACAGTTAGTTTAACGTGCCATGAAGCAGACTGAATGATGGATCCCGTCCTTCATTTGTACTCAGAGACCTGTAATGTACGAATGGTGATTTAATGTAGATGCATTTTAAAAACCTGGGCACAGTTTGGAAGATGAATAATGATTTTTACTGTTTTTACACGCAGAGAGAAACACACACACACACACACACATTCACGGACGCACTTCCCCACACACTCACATGCACAGAGCAGCAAATTGAATTCATAAATCCATAGTCTACTAAACAAATATGGGAAAGCCATTCATCATGTGGTTTGGGTTGTGTGCCCTGTGCTTTCACAGCTGCTGGGCAGGAACACTGTGTCATTTGGCCATTGGCTTCAATTAAAGCTGGTTCTCTATGAAGCACCCCCCCCCCCTGTCTCTGACTAGAAATGTGAAATGAGCTTCACCATGAGCTCTCTGCACTCAGCTCCGCTATCTCTGCTTGACCAGGCTGAAAGTTAGCCACCAAACACACACACTCACTCACACACACACACACACACACACACACACACATACACACATACTGATGGGACGACGTATTCCCCCAGTGTCCAGCACCCATTTTATGACTCAGGCTGGCAGTGCCTGCTGTGGTAATTAGTACAAGCTGAGAGCTGTGCAGACACACACACACACACACACACACACACACACACACACACACAGACAGACACACACACACACACACACACACACACACACAGCCTCCCTGAAAGCCTGCATCTGTCCAGCCCTGATAACATTGATGAGCTGTTACCTTGAGACTACCCATCAAACACCAGGCTCAGGAAGACAATAGCTGGGGAGAGACAGAGAGTGTGCTGCTGTGGTGTGTTTTAATTTGTGTGTGTGAGAGTGAGTGTTTTGGTAGCATTTATGTGTGTGTGTGTTTGTATACAAGCATGTGTGAGTACGAAAGATATATATATATATATATATATATATATACTGTATATTTGTGTTTTTTTATGTGTTTTAGATTGTATTTGTGTGTGTGTGTGAGAGAGAGAGGGAGAGAGGAGAATAGAAAGGAAGAGTGATGTGTGTTTATGATTGTATTTGTGTGTGTTTTTGTGTTTGTGCAAGGAGAATAGAAAGGAAAAGAGTGATGGACAGTCCACAAGGCTGACCTTCTGTCATTAGAGGGATGACCTGAAGAGATCAATCCAAACTTTGGTAATCGATAGGTAATCGATCGGCATTTCCAGGCAGCGGATTCCTCTCCTCCTCACTCCTCTCTCCTCGCGCCTCCTCGTCTCCTCGGGTTTGCCAAATCATTTCACAACCCAACACAAAAACAATCAATGCCATTTAGACAGGGCTCCCTCCAACGCTCTCTAAGAATAACTGCAGCATATCGATATGAAGCAATTAGTGTCTGTAATATGGGAACGGGGCACACATTAACAGTTGAGCGGAGACAGAGCACAGGGACTGCACAGTACTCCTGAGCGAAAATACATTCCAGAAAAGCCTCTGCTCAGGAAATACAAGGAGCATGGACAAGGTCATTGTGTAGGATTTGTGTGTGTGTGTGTGTGTGTGTGTGTGTGTGTGTGTGTGTGTGTGTGTGTGTGTGTATGTGTATGTACCTGAGAGTGCATTGGTCCCAACGGCAATTTCACCCCCAAGAGTGGGTCATGTTGAAAGAGGTTCACAGAAGACACACACAGACCGTGGTTACATGGATTCGAATAACTGCCTTAGTCGGACTGAAATCGCATTATCCATTTCATTAGTCGGATCGTAGTCGGACCGCACATAGTCGGACTAACACCCCTGGATAACTCGATCCGATCCAGTTGATAGTTCGACTATTGCGGCATGTAACGGTGAATTGGATAAGGAACTGGACTTTGCGTCTTTGCGCATGCTCCCTCTCTCCCTGCCAGGTCGTGACCCGGAAGACGAAAGAGGGATAAGTTGTCTCAACTGTTCATACTAATGACACAGTTTTTTATGAATATCCTGCAGACTGTCTCACAAGCTTATTCTTGTTGATTATGAACAAACATAACAGAAGAGGTCCGAAGATATGAGCACCTTTACAACCCCTCCTTAAACACGTATAAGGACGTTCCACATTTTATTTGCTTAAAACAACAGCAGTACTGTCAAATCAGCTGTCACTCGGCTATTACCTGACCAAGGTTCCATGGCAATGTTCCGAAAGCCCATTTTTTCCGACAGCCCGCTGTTCCGAAATTGTGAGTACAGCAACGTGAACCACTATAGCCCACATGCACATCCCAATGAATCACACAATCATAAACATATAAATGCCTTTATTTCACAAGCATTAACTTGAATTCAGAATATTATTATACACACATGCATTTGCATCGCGAT
>NC_045157.1:10724099-10749099 GCF_900700415.2 Clupea harengus | reverse complement strand
GAGCTATAAACTATCTTCTGCCCACAGCACTACAGGAGCTATAAACTATCTTCTGCCCACAGCATGATGGGAGCTAGAACATATCCTCTACATACAGCACTACAGGAGCTAGAACCTATCTTCTGCCCACAGCACGATGGGAGCTAGAACCTATCCTCTACATACAGCACTACAGGAGCTAGAACCTATCCTCTGCCCACAGCACGATGGGAGCTAGAACCTATTCTCTGCCCACAGCACGATGGGGGTTAGAACCTATCCTCTGCAAACAGCAGTACAGGAGCTAGAACCTATCCTCTGCCCACAGCACGATGGGAGCTAGAACCTATCCTCTGCCCACAGCACGATGGGAGCTAGAACCTATTCTCTGCCTACAGCACGATGGGGGCTAGAATTATCCTCTCTCTACAGCACTGCAGGAACTAGAACCTCTTCTCTCTCTCTGTATATCTACTGTTGCATTACAGGACCCAGGCGCTCTGTTCACTCTGCTGCCCTACAGGAACGAGAACCTGTCCTCTCTCTCTCTCTGTTCCTATGTGGCAGCAGAGTGCAGGTCTAGTCAGGAAAGATTAATTGTTTGTAATGTGGGCCTTGCTCCTTTGGTAAAGGCTGGCGTGAGATCAAACAGCGTGGTCCACACGCTATGTCTCCCCAAGGGGTTTCTCACTGTGTGACTGGAAATGTGAAGGCGTACTGAAGCGCTTTGAGCCGTGTCTTTGAGAGGAGGCAGACCTCGGACTGAATAGAACATGTTAAAGCCAGTAATACTCCTCATGCTAAGTCAGACCACCTCCAGAGACCTCCTCATCTCCTCTGCCCAGCAGGAGGCCTCAGCCCTGGATCCCCACAGAATACCAACACCCTCAGCTTCACAGGAGACAGCAACCTTGGAAGTCTGAACACGAGAACACTTGGAAGTCTGAACACGAGAACACTTGAAGGTGAACACGAGAACACTTGAAGTCTGAACACGAGAACACTTGAAGGTGAACACGAGAACACTTGCCTACAAATATCAAAAGAGATTTTGGCCTTCTTTTATGACACTGAGCAAAGGGAAATTGTCTAGGGGTGTTTGAAATAGAAGATCCCTCCTCTGTTCATAGTTTATTAAACAAAGAAACACAAATCTAACCCCGGTTCTCACACACTTGCCCTAGGTGATGTCAAATGTGTGTGTGTATCAGCTTGATGGAGACTCCTTTACCTGGTGGCTTGGTAGCGCTCTCTGCCTTGACTCTGCTTAGCTGGCCCAGTCCAAGCATTCTATTTTTGCATTCAGGTCTTCCTGTTGCTTTTGATGTTGGTGGTGGTCCTGGAACACAGCAAAATGGCAAATGCAGATAACGGAGTCCAAAGCTGGTGGCTCCAGCTCATGCTGAGCCTTTTAACTGCATTTACATTACATTTACATTTAGTCATTTAGCAGACGCTTTTGTCCAAAGCGACGTACAAGGGAGAGAACAGTCAAGCTAAGAGCAATAAAAAGCATGGTGTAACAATAAATACCCTAAAAAATACCCTAAATACCCTAAAAGTTAATGCCAGGACAGGTGTGCTTTTGCCCAATTAGCCACAGGCACTGACATCACCGAAGCTTCGCCTGTCAGTCGGTGCTTTCCCTATCATGTGACTTAAACTATCCTAACACCTCCTCTTACAAAGCTACCTGTATGAGGTGAGTTACAGAGCCACTCCTTCAGCCTCGTGGACATAAACTGATATGAGGTTTATTACAGTAAAAGCCTCCTGAGGTCAATGAACTCCCCTGCACAAAACTGGTCACATGAGGAGAATTGACCCTCCTCCCTAAATACTGATTGGAGAGTGAGGCTGATGACCAAAGCATGATGACAGAGGAATGATTGGTAGAGGACCAGGGAGAAAGGAACAGAGGAATGATGGTTGCCCTCTCTGATTGGTAGGGACTAGGGAGAAAGGAACAGAGGAATGAAGGTTGCCCTCTCTGATTGGTAGAGGACTAGGGAGAATGGAACAGAGGAATGATGGTTGCCCTCTCTGATTGGGAGAGGACTAGGGAGAATGGAACAGAGGAGTGATGGGTACCCTGCTAGGGTCGGACTGGAGGAAGAGGAATGCTCGTTGCTCCCAGTCAAGGCCATGTGAGTCGGGGCTTCTGGCCTCAGCCATATGTTCCCAGTATCTCCAACCCAGCAGCTTGCCTCTGAAGGGTCATTTAATGAAAATTTACTGCTGCCCATTCCACACAGCACAGTCGTGCGTACCACCATATTCACTTTGGTGTTAATAACCACTATGGATCTGAAGGAGCTGACGTGTGTTGTGTGAGTCATATAAACGGTGTGTGTGTGGGTGTGTGTGTGTGCGCGCGCAGTAGCCTGCAGAGACTATGGGGCGTGCATTTCAGCTGGAGTCTTGAGATGGGCCATGCATCACCTCAGGAGCGACGCTTCTGCACTCCGACACACAAAATTAAACCTGCTTTTCATTTTCCAGCAGGACTGAGACAGACTGGTGCGATCCATCACGGTGAGCATTTAAACAACTGAGCAGAGAGGAAGGGAGGAAGTAAGAGAAAGAGGGAGGGAGGGAGGGAGAGAAAGAGGGAGGGATGGTGAGAGAGAAGGGTATGGAAGGAAGGAAGGAGAGTGAGGAAGGGATAGAGTTAAAGAGGAATGGAGAAAAAACGAGAGAGACAGAAGTGTTATTGAAATCATTCACACTCAGTCCTCAATAAAATCGTGGGTGTCATGTATTCCCACCAGACTGCATTTAACAGGATGCTACAGAGTGTGAACCTCAACCTAGCTATGAACTATCCTAGCTATCTCTATCTTAGGGAACCATCTTAACAGTTGGCAGGTTAAGGCAGGCAGTTGCTAGGGTGTGTTAATATGACCTAATTAGCTGCTAAATTAAACTTACGTAGGCCTATTTGGGGGTCAAGAAGCCCCTCCTTTTCCTATTGTTGTTACAAGTCAAATTGAGGAGACTGTAACATCAGCTAGATCTATCATTTAATAGCTGAGAGTCTGCTTCATTTAGCTATCATTTCATGCAAATGGAACTCTGCAATTTAAACTGTTTAATGTTTAAACATTTCCTTACCTAGCCACAGGGCTCTCAAGTTTTGAAGACAGGCAAGAGTGGCATATCCCCCCCCCCCCTTTCCTCTTTGGGCGAAGGACAGGATGCTTATTTGTTTTTTTACCTGACATCTTTGAAAGACAGATGCAATGATTAATGCATCCATGGCCAGGATATTTATAACATGCTAGTATGCCTAATGAGCTCGCGATTCACAACTTCACCAGGCGTGAAGAAACCTCGGAATCTGAATAGAATGTTCACGCAAACACATTTACCAAAAATAATGCCCATAACATAACATCATTGAATATTAAGGGCTGCCTAATATTCGTTCGAATTATAGGCTATATATATTTTTAATAGGCCTACTCAAATTTATTATAGCCTATTAACGAAGTTCGGAGTCAAAGCTATAGTGTAAAGGCAGGCTGTGTTGGCTACAAACACTCATTAAAAACTGATGCTAATCATCTGGGAAATATTCTCTAACTGCTGTCAAGTTGTCATTGCTTGTGTCAAACCATTGTGAATGTGTTGTAACATTAAAACAGGAGACGACTTACTCTTTGTAGAAGACTGATGCTTGGAGCTCCGGAAGATCAATCGCGCGCAATTCTAGGATGCTTTATTTTAATTGGTTGCTGGATTAAATCTTACCCAGATGCAAAAGATGTATTTTTTGGATTGGCTATTGTGTAGCCCATTTTTTCTTTTGATTGGCTGATAAGTGGCACCTCACGGCAGAACCCCAGGGGATTCGGGGAGACGTGCTTGATTCCTCCATGGTGAGGGCAGCACGGCCAGGTCATGTTTGCGCGCTGCGGCACATTAAATAGCCTAGAGTTTTTTTTCAGCGTGAGAAATACGATGTGTGGCGGGAGTGCGTGACTAAAGACCGAAATGAGTGACTGTCACGCTCAATGCGTGACACTTGAGAGCCCTGTAGCCAGCTAGTTAGCTAGCATATCCACTAGGCAACCATAGCAACCTGGAAAAAACATTTCTTGCATAGCCTGAAGCAGCGTTTCATTTCTCAAAATAAGCTCATCAATAAAAGGAAGTCTTGGGTTCAAAGTGATCAGAATCACGTGCGGATGATGTTAAATGGCTTCAAATAGACATTAAACAACCCTGAGAGAATTAATGGTACGTCAATAGGGTAAGGGCTTACTCTGATGTCAGTGTAGTGAATGATCCATCAGTGTAGTTAAACCAGTGGTCCTAATACCCACAGGAGCCTTGTCAGAAGAGTATCATTAATGTAAGTAGGTTGCCACGGGGATAGATTAACGATTCAACTTTAACGCTGACCTTCCATTCCCACACGACACCATGACAGTAAAAGAGCGACAAATCAATGGCTTTCAGTGTGAGTGTGAATGACATATTCGAGATTGAGTGAGAGAGAGGGGGTTAGCGAGTGTGTGAGAGAGAGGGGGTCAGAGACTGAGAGAGAGAGGGGGGGTTAGAGAGTGAGTGAGAGAGAGGGGGTTAGAGAGAGAGGGAGGGAGCAGTGTTTGTTGGGCCCTTGAGTCTTGAGTGCTGCTGTCTTGGCAGGCACTCTGAGTCTCTGGTGACACTGAGGACCAGACTGGCTCGCACACCAGAGACATAAAGATAAAATTCGAGTGAGGAAGGAGAGAGAGCAAACGGCTTTCGAAAGGGATGGAACTGATCTCGCCCAGTGCTCTTTGACTCTCTGAGTTGTCAGAGTCCCCGCTGACTGAACTCATCCCTTTGAGCGATAGCCAGATAGCTAAACCCCTGAGCCCGATGCCCATTCTCTCTCTCTTCTCCCAGTGATGAGGGAGAGAGGCCCTTTGATTCAGATGCAGCGTCACAGGAGACCAGCGGACTGCAGACATCACTCAGGGGGACGTTTGAAGCTGCTGGGAGGCTGGGAGGGAACGAATGACACCACACTGTTGTTTGTGTCCACTGTGGAAGCAAAGTGTTGGTTGAAATATTTAGTTTTTTACTTCATTCTCTCTCACACATGCGCTCTTTCTCTCTCCATAAACTTTACATCAGTTCAGAGTGATGGTTTCATTTTGTGTCTGGTTTTATTAGTACTACCCCGAGACACACCTACCGGTGTCTCCAACCCACACATATAGAGATAAGTACACACATTTATAAACATGAAATGTCACACACAGTATGTATGCACATGGTCACACACACACACACACACAAACTTACATTCATACAATGTCATTTTCACAACCATTTCCTCACCACACACCTCCAGACTTGTGTAGCACACAAAAAATGACATTCACACACCCCTGCCATCTGGATGAGAATGTTTGTGTGAAGAGGGCTGCATCTGGAGGAGTGTGGGTGTTTGTGTGTGTATTTGCATGTTTAATGTATGAGTTTGTGTGTGAGTGTATGTCTCTGTCTTTGTTTGATGATTTATTTAACTGGGAGATTATTTTACAGCTAATCAAACAACAACAGCAGCAGCAACGCACACACACAAACTGATCCACGTGCACACACACATACTGATCCACACACACACGCACACACTGATCCACAAACACACACTCACACTTGTCCAGATGCAGCCCTCTTCACACAAACATTTTCATCCACACACACACACACATTAATATGTGCATCTGCATTTTTCTTAGTTATTTAACAGTCCTTCACCTTGTTCTTGTCCTTCCCACTAGCTCTAATGGGACAAACACACACACACACACACACACAAACACACACACACACACACACACACAAACACACACACACACACACACACAAACACAGGTCCTTAATTTATTCATATTTAAGTCTCAGATATTTATGTAGAGTGGAATGTCACCTTAGCCGGTTTCTTGTAAAGTTCCGCTGCTGTATGAAGAAAGTTCCGGCCCCTGCTCCTTCTGTAGTTAGAGCTGCAGAGAGATGGGATTCAGGACCGGCCTCCATCCCGTCCGCTAAAGGCTGCTTGTGTAAACCCAAAGCTCTGATCATTATTACATTATTATTATTATTATTATAATTACATTATTACTTTAACACACCTGATTAGTCCTCTGTGTGTTTGTCAGAGGGAAATGAAGAAGACACCCCGGTTTCCTGTTGCCTTCCAAAAGGCTGCGATAGGCTTGTGGGTTTGACTGGACTTTAGAGAGGAGAAGTTAGGACGTGAGATTGTGAGTGTACAGAAGTTGAAATTACAGGTAGGTGAGTGGACGTGTGTGTGTGCACAGTATGTGTGTGTGCAAAGTATGTGTGTGTGTACACATGTAAGTGTATTTGTGTGTGTGGGTGCCACATCTGTTGTGATGGTGATTATGCTTCTCTCTCCCTGCTATTTTAGATTACTCTGTATAAAAACAGCTCACAGACACACACACTCACACAGGGGCACCAGCAAACCCATGCATACACATTCACATATTCCTTTTTCTTTCTTAGTTTCTTTTTGTACTTCTTCTTGCTCTTTCCTTGACATTTTCTACTTTTTACAACACCAATCTGCTACCACACACTCTCTCACTCACTCTCAACACTGATCTGTGAGATGTTGTTCCTTCATTCCTTCAAGTAAGTTTGGATGCAGAATGGACTCATGTTAGCTCCTACTGCTTCTGCTGACACACGTGTCAGTCCCTGGTCATCTTACGTTTTAATTTAGACCGTAAACACACTCCTGTGCACACCCTTTGTGTGTGCCTGTGTGACAGTCCAGTGGTGGAAAACACTGAAACACACATGACAGGAACGTCTGACTGAACTAACCATCACTGTCTGCTTTACTGTAGCATGCTGAGCCTATCTGACTCCCTTTCCCAAAACATGAGTCAAGAGCAGTACAGAAGTGATCAAGTGGAGGCCTGGTGCAGAGCTCAGTATGGACTGAACAGGCCACCATACCATCACAGATCATAACAGATCATGAATCAAGTAGCATTTGTCATTCGGCTGGTCCGTAAACTGACTTGTACCAGAGTTCTGAAAAGACTGAATGTGTGGAGGTGGGGTATGTGTGACATTTTCACTTTGGCATTTTTCAGTACAGCTCACAGGTAATAGAAGTGTATAATGTTCTGGATAACGGCTGGTTACACACACTCTTATACCCCACCATACTCCTTGCATGTGTGTGTGTGTGTGTGTGTGTGTGTGTGTGTGTGTGTGTGTGTGTGTCATTCATAGTGCATATTTCTGCTCGCCATTAATACTAATCATTACTAATCGAGTAAAGCAAAGTGCTTTTCAGACTGCTACCTGAAAACAGCGCCTAAGTCCTCCATAGCTCTTGGCCTCTGGCTGAAGGCTCTGAATAAGCATTAAGTCTCAGCATTAACATCCTACGCAGAGACCACACTTACAGTTTTTCTCAACTGCTAACATAAGCTAAAAATAGGATCTATTCAATCTTCATCATCACCTTCTTAGCCCAGCAGATGTTTTCTCTTGCAAATGTATTCACACTTTTGTCATTGGTTTCACACATCTCTTGCACTCTTAAAACACTAACACTTTCAAAACCGTTAACACATTTCATATAAAGGGACCCAAAACTTCATTGAATTAACTGTGTCAATCAAAAGGAAAACATCTATTCAAAGCTGATATAAATTCCTTGCTTAATTATGCCTCTCTAATGCACCTGTGTGAAACTCCTTTACATGACTCTTCAATCAGCAATCAGTCCTTGGAAAAAATTGTTGCAGTACATTATAAATGTTTTTTGAGTATTTCTGATTTTGGGTGAAATTCTTTATTGGTTCTTTAGTGAAGAAAGAGTGCAGTACAAAAGCTGCACCATACTGAATGTCTGGATTTGTCTAGTCTAGGTGCTTAGTGTAGGGCTGACAACTGATCAACAACAGTTCATGGACACAGAGAGACCTGCACATACTGTAAGAATAAGATGAATGAAGCAAACTTTTTTCTATTTTTCAAACAAATCTCCAAAAAGCATAAAAAGTGAAGGTGCAAAGTGCAGCAAGGTTGGTAGAGAAGTCTTTCAAAAGGCAAACACAACTATTCATCTGGTTAGACTTTTCCGATCACTAAATACCACCGTGATAAATCTAAAACACTCATATTTTTGTTAAATTAACATTATGTAACAATTTTATCTTAAAATAATTAGACGTAGAAAAGGACGTATCTCTACGTCTGGTTCTAGTTCGTGTAAATACATTTCCTTGTGGCAATACTGGCGTACTGCAGGAATTCGGAACTCTCCGAGCGCCGACACGCAGTTTCATCATCATCATCGTCACCACCACCTTCACCATTAGGGCTAATGGTAAAAGGCCAAATGAATGTTTCGCTCAATAAAATCAATTAAACAATTTGAATAATTCATACATGAATGAAATTCACGTCTAATAGGTATTCATTTTAATTCCACACGTGTTAAACATTTCGCTCAATTTATAGCCTATAAAAAGCCTGATAGTGACTTAGTTTTCAGTAGGAGATATGGCTGCATTGGCGTTGTTAGAGGATATTATCCCTCTATGTCCGAAATGTATTACATGTCCATACAGTGCCCAGCAACAGCGGAATGTGAAAGAGGATTTTCTGCGTAAAACAGGGTTCCCAAAGGCTTCTCACCCCGATTGCGCACACTCAGACAGCCTAGGAAGCCCACTTCAATACAGCACATGCCCGTACGTGGTCGGTAGTGGAGCGCAGCATAGGCATGCTGAAGGGACGGTGGCGATGTTTGGATGCATCGGGATGGAGACTGCTATATGACTAGGGATGAGAATCGAGGTTCTTTTTTAGAACCGGTTCCTAGTGAACCGATTGTTTGGAATCGTCAGCCAAATTCTTTAACGGTTCTGCTATCGGTCCTCTGTGGCATTGCGCATGCGCGAACTTTTTTAGTTTCTTCTTCAGACTGCAGAAAACATGGCAACTAGGCAGAAGCGTTCTAAAGTTTGGCTCTATTTCACACGACAAAAATGACACCTACGCCACTTGTAACCTGTGTAAAAAGTCTATTTCGTCGAAGGGAGGAAATACAACAAATATGAATAAGCATTTGAACACACAGCATGGAATTAAATTACAGGAATGTCATGTCTTCGATGCATGCAGCAGCTCAGCTAACGTCGGCGCTTCATCTCTTTCTGTCCAAGGTAAACTCCTCAAAAGTGATCACAACCACTCACTGTGTGAAGCAATTTGCCTTTATTGTGTGTAGTCGATCAAGTTATCTTCTGTCCCTTCGTTTGAAGCATACATTTTAGCTCCGGCATTGGTCTCCCATTATTGATCACTTCACGTTTGGATTGAAAGTCCAGTTTTGAGAAATGTTTGCTCTTAACGGTGTTAATTATCGGAGGGCGTGTGTTCGCGTTATCGTGTTAACCCATTATTAAACTGAGCATATCGATTTTTAATCCATTATTAAACTTAGCATATAGCTACGCTAGCTTAGCTATAGAATCTTCCATTTTCAGCCCCCTACATTGAGGCAGAGGTAGTGTTTGCCTCCCCTCTTAATGTGGCTTTATGTCAGCTCAGCAAATTCAGCGATTTTGTTAGTGCCATTTGTTTCATTGTGCAAACCAGCTTTCACTATATAGATAATCTCCATTTCCATCCAATTTAGCTGATGACGTTCAGAGTCAGACCGGTTCAGAGGCTGGTAGTCTGTCTGGGTCACAGGCTACAGCTAGCACGTCTTGTACACCTCTAGCCCATCCTTTCTTCGAGGCAGGGAAAAATAAAATGACCGAGAGGATCAACGAATGTCACCGAGCAGTGACTAAGTTTGTGGTGAAAGGTTTGCACCCTTTTACTACGGTAGATGCCCCAGATTTTCGGTAGGTTAATTTTTAGGAACATGTTTAAATTAAACAGAATACATTTTATTTAAGTTATGTAAGTTTTATTTTAAGTTCAAGAGGAATATGTATAAATGTGTTTTTTTTTGTTGTTTTTTTTTAAAATGTGTATGTATACATACTGTATATGGTGTGTGCAGCATTATAGAAAATGATTTAAAAGAAAATTAATGTAAATAAACCCGTTTGTGCTGTTTAATTCACCCCTTGGCCAATAAGAATCGATAAAAGAATCGATAAGGAATCGAATCGATAAGCAGGAATAGATAAGGCATCGGAATCGTTAAAATCTTATCAATTCTCATCCCTATATATGACCCCGAAAAGGTTTGCCAGATCATCCTAGCCTGTTGTGTGCTACACAACATCTGTCTAAGCCATGGCATAGAGCTAGGAGAAGACGAAATGCGCATGGACCAAGATGACCACCCTCCCATCCCAGCTGGCTGGAACACGCACATCACTGCGCTGAGAAGACGGGCGCTGATTCACCAACTATACCAACAGGATAAGAATAAATGCCGACATGTTCATTTTCTTCAGAATGTTTTATTTCGGCACGTTTGTTCAAAGAACCCTCAATAGCGGACAGAGTTCGGCAACAACCTCACTAACAGACTCATTTAAGTCCCTTTGTGAATGAGAAGAGGAAGCTGGTGATGGCTGACGAGGCCCCGATGCTGCAGCAGGTGCTGCTGCCGCAGATGCGGCTTCTGGTGCTGCTCGTGCCGCAGGTGCGGCCGATGGTGCTTCGGAGACATGTCTGCTACCATGCCACATACTTTGCTTTTGCCATTACGCCACCCGACAGGCTTTCAAACAATGTTTTGGCCCGCATCTGCTCTTCCATCAGCAGAACGTCGATTTCAGCCTCACTATAATTCTTCTTTTTACATGTTTCTTTCTTGCTTGCCATTGTCACAGAGAGTTTATGCATTGAGGATGCACTCCGTTTGTGCATTGATAATATGCTAATTGGATTAAGTAGGGGCGTTTTGAGGGCGGAGATTCAGCTGCGCACAATTCCACTATCATTTGAGATTTATAAACACAGGAATGGCATATACGTGTTTTTTTGGGCATACGTTTCTTTTCTGTGAATAACACTTACGACCATTTCAGAAACCGTCTGAGATCAAATGTAGGATGGTTTCTACGCAATATTTTATAAATGAGGCCCCAAGACTCATGCGCTAGCTATAAGAGGAAGCTAGCGCAGTATTCTCTGTATGGACATCGTGAGGCGCAGAGGTGACGAAAAAGCCGAGGAATATGTTGGCCAAACAACCAAACAAGTAACCGAGCAAGTCAGATGCCGAGCTAGCCTTCTTTCTGTTGGACTAGTCAGTAATAACTAAATACTTAAAAAGAGACTGCATGACCATTCTCAGCTTCCTATTTAGGTCTTGTCATAGCAATGCAACAACTTCACAACCAATGTTCTCCTTTGGAACTGGTATATGTCTTGCATATTTGAGGAGCAGAGCCTTAAAAAGGCACACAGGTGTTCAATGCCTGATTGTTATGTGTAACGTTTTGCAGAACATGTTTTATGAAACTGAAAATTGACTTAAAGGATCACTTTAGCTTATAGTTTTGCAGAGGGGTTTTGCTCTTTGAGGGACAGGTTTCAGTTTTTATGACATGTACCAATTTTGTGTGTAAGCAGTTTAGTTTTGTGAGTGTAAGAGCATTGTTCAAACAAAATTAGTCATATTGGCCAGTCAGCTTCTGTTTCAGCCTGTGATTGAATTGTTTGGAAAATGTCAGAGTGGACAAATGTGTTTAAAAGAGTTAGCGTGCAGGCTAACTTTGAGTGGAGTCTGGAGCAGCAACTGGGCTGTGAAGTGATGAATACTGACAGTCTAAGCAGAAAACACCAACTCCACGTTGACCTGTGCCTTCAGAGAGTTCACGCATCATTAACTTCTGAGTTGACTTGCCTCCGCTGGTCTCTTCTCAGACTATCTCAACGTTGTTTGAGATAGTGCCTGTGGAGTACCTCAGTCTCAGCCTCTGTATTCCACAGGCAGGTGCCACCGCTGGAGGAAGGCTGCGTTTGATGTGAACTGCTGAGGCTGCTGACCTATTGGTTACTCTACTTCAGAGCTCTGGGGAATCTTATTTTCCATCTTGAAGAATGTGGGTGGGGTCTCCTCTCCCACAGTAATTCTCTCGTCTTTCTTTTTCAGGTCATTTGGATCTATCGCTCACCTGTTCTCGATCCCTCACCTGTTCACTATCGCTCACCTGTTCTCTATCCCTCACCTGTTCTCTATCCCTCACCTCTCCTCATCCACTCATCTAGTCTCTACTTTTCTTTTCCTCTCTTCTCACAATATCGTCTCTTTCCCTCTCTTACTTTTCTTTTCTTCTCTATGTCTCTTCTCACAATATCTAATCCTTAGAGTAATATTTCTCTCTATCTGTCATCCACTCTCAACCCTTTCCCTTTTCCTCACCCTCCCCACTCTCTCTCCCTCCCCCCTCTCTCTCCTATCTTGCTTTCCCTCTCCCCCTCTCTTTCCTGCTCTCTCTCTGTTCCCCTCTCTCTCCCTCTCTCTTTTCCTATCTCCCTCCACCCTCTGTCTTCTGTCCTCTAATATCATCTGAAGGGTCTCATCTCTGTGCCCATCCGACCGTATCGATTCAGCTGGTCCTCTGAGGCCCCTCCTCTCTCACAGGAACATAGGGGGCTCTCTCTCCCTGCCCCCCCCCCCCCCCCATCACGTCTGCACATCTGCCCCCGTCCACCCTCTGTTCATATCTGCCCCCCCCTTTCCTCTTCTCACTGCTATCCTTTTCTCCCCCTCCCTATATCACCACAGGGACTCTCCTCCATCTCTTCACATCTGCCTCTTCACTTTGTCTCACCCCTGTATCCCCCCCTCCCCCTCCATCTTCATCGCCTCACTGCTGGGGTTCAGCATCTGCTTCGTTTCTGCCTCCATTTATTTCTAACCCATCATGCTCTCTACAATACGGCTCCGCAAGCTGGCCTGTCCTGAGGGATCCTGGGATGGCGGAGTCCTCCAGAGCAAGGATGCTGTTCAGAAACAGAAGCACATCTGTCACATGATGTAGTTGTTTGTGTGTGTGTGTGTGTGTGTGTGTGTGTGTATGTGTGTGTTTCCACTCCATCCTGATGGTAAGAAATATCTTCAGCCTCCACTGTGAATAAAATGATGCTAGACATGATTTATAGTGAGAAGAAAAAACACAATTTCATTGAGGCCCAGTTTTGCTAGTTTTGTCAGCAGAAACTTACTTTTCTTCCCAGAGATTCACTGCCGAAGAGAAACCCTCCACAGCTCTGCGTGCTGCAGTCTCGTGCGTGCACAGTCCCTGATGCTCCTCTAGAATATGCAGCTGTTTCAACTGATGAGCTGGATAGAGAGCTCTGGAGATGCTGCTTGTGTGTGTGTGTGTGTGTGTGGTGTGTGTGTGTGTGTGTGTGTGTGTGTGTGTGTGTGTGTGTGTGTCTGTGTGTGTGCGTATGTGTGTGTGTGTGTGTGTGTGTGTGTTTACACTAGTAGATGCCACTGGGCACTGTGCCACTCATGTTAGGCGTCCAGATGTGAGGCTAATAAGATGTGCAGAAGGAGCGTTACTGTGTGTGTTTCCCAACCCGCTCAGGTGTGTGTGTGTGTGTGTGTGTGTGTGTGTGTGTGTGTGTGTGTGTTTCCCAACCCACTCAGGTGTGTGTGTGTGTCCCAATCTGCTCAGGCTTGAGTGTGTTTGTGTATGGGTGTGGGTATACGAAGCTCATTTGTATTGATAAGATGTGTGTGTAGACAAAGGTAAAAAAACATCATGTGATGTCCAGTAACATCACAGTAAAAGTGATGAAACTCCACATAATGTTCATTTTCATTTCCACCAAGTCTGTTTTCAGAACAGCATTTAGAAGAGCAGCAGCCATGTGTCTGATCATTCAGCTTCTTCCTTCAGAACAGCACTGAGAAGAACAGCAGCCATGTGTCTGATCATTCAGTTTCTTCGCTCAGTACATCAGTGAGTCTAGCTCCATAGCTGCTGTGTTCTCCTGACAAAAAAAACTCACCATGCATACAAACACATGTACATTCATTATATTCATTAAATCTAGCAAATTGCTTTCCAGAAATAGGTTGTGCTGCCTGGAGTTCTCCAGGGTTCCTCTGGGTTTTTTTGAGCATTACAACCTACGCAGACACCATAGGTATGACATAACACTCCTCTGCAGACACCATAGGTATTGCAATTTGCTCCTATGCAGACACCATAGGTATGACATAACGCTCTTACACAGACACCATAGGTATGACATAACGCTCCTGTGTAGACAACATAGGTATGACATAATGCTCATACGCAGACACCATAGGTATGACATAACGCTCTTACGCAGACATCATAGGTATGACATAATGCTCATACGTAGACACCATAGGTATGACATAATGCTCCTGCGCAGACACCATAGGTATGACATAATGCTCCTGTGTAGACACTGCTGACTTGTGCCCTCTGTCCTGATGGAGTATGTCCTGTAATAACAGGTCAGCCACTTCAATTAGTGTAACAGCACACTAACATTTCCACATGTATTTAGAGGAAAGTGCAGCTAGAGCACTTAAAAGCATTCAAATGTGTCCATATACTTATGGGCACAACCCTAGAATGTAATTTCTCTATACATGTATCCTGCCCTATGGGTTAGCTTTGAGGCAGAAATCGGTTCTCTGCAAGAACTCTATTACCCCTGTGAGGGTAGTGCCTTCAGCAGTGTGGTGTTAAAAGGTCATTTTAAAGGGATATTTAAAGCCCCAAGCCCATTGAGAAGCAATCAGTGAGATGCCTGCTCTTTCTCTTAACTACACTAACGAGGTGAGTAAACACATCGAATGGGATTTGAATCTAATACAGTGCCGATGTAAGTAAACACAACCAATGGGGTTTGACTTTCTGTACTACACTAACGAGGTGAGTAAACACATCCAATGGGGTTTGACTCTCTTAACTACAGTAATGAGGTGAGTTAGCCCCATCTAACAGGGTTTGACATGAATGTAGTACTTGGAAGCTCATTGCATTTAAATCACATTGGATTTTCGTGCTCGTCTGAACAAATAGATAAGCTTTCCATTCAGTTGATTGCTTTTATATGTGGAGTGTGCTACCGTAATTTCATCTCTACAGCTATTCTAAAGAGAGACCTAGTTAATTCTGGCAAACAGTCCATAAATCATATACCGACGTATCCAAAATATCCATAAATCAAATGCAAACCTGTCTAATGTAAAAGAAAAAGCAAGGAGGCTAAAGAGATAAAGTGGGAATAAACGCTGCAGTGAGTGAATTCTGATTTGCACTGGCTGTTGATTGGGTTGATAGAGAGTTCAGTGGTGTCTGGATGCTGCTCCATGTGTTCGCACCAGCGTGGGGTTATCTGGGCATCCTGCCACTGGCACCAGGCTCCCAGATGTGAGGCTAATGAGATGCCGTGAGCATACGGCAGGGCGTCCATCAGCCTCAGCCCCTTCTGATGGAGTTGAGAGAGAGGTCACCAGGCCTGGGCCCTCTACGGTCTTAGGAAGAGAAGAGAGGTCACCAGGCCTGGGCACTCTACGGTCTTAGGAAGAGAGGAGAGGTCGCTGGGGCTGGGCACTCTACGGTCTTAGGAAGAGAAGAGAGGTCATCAGTCCTGGACACTCTGAGGTCTTTGGAAGAGAGGAGAGAGAAGCTATATTGAGAACGTCCACTAATCCACTCACTATACAGAAAAATCGATTGAATTCACTAAGCAGGGAATCAGAAGCAGATGTTTTAGGTATAATATCCCGTCACAAGGTGCGCCTAAAACATGGCATAATAATTTTGGGCATAATTATAGTAAGAAAAGCGTAAGGAGTGACTGATTATGTGTTACAACTGTCCCCAGCTGACCTCTCCTAATATTTCATGAGATAATTGGAATATATAACGCATTGTATGCAGCATTGTATACTAGCACCTAGATCGGAAATCACTAATCACAACCACCTGTTACTTGCGTTACTGTCAAAACGCATCAATTGTGCAGTCAAAATCTTGATAAAAACTTAAATGTTACAAATTTGCCCCACAGAATGACTCCTGTCTATAACCTTTTGACATAGCTTGAGACAAAAGCTGACATTTTGAACGTAGCATGCTGATGCCATCACACATGTTATCTGTGAGTGTTGCATTACTTTAGACACAAGCTGAGAAATGAAGCATGTTACATCTGTCCCCTTGTTACATCTCTACCAATTCTCCCCTATTACATTTATGTAGATGCACAAGCAGTTGTTTTTGAGTGGTCTAGGATTACTGCCATGTATTATCTCTTTATTTTATGTCACCTTACTAGCATGACAATCTATTTTTATTCATTTTAATGTCAGCTGGCGGCTCCATGAATCCATTCAATTGCCCAGCTGTTTGCGCTGTGCTTTCTGCCCCTCAGACATTAAAACAACTGGCAGATTTCAGACACTACATGCCAAAACATGCCATGTTGGTAACTTAACAACATAATGCTAACATGGCAACTGCTTACCTTCAGTAAAATGAATAAAATACGATTACCTTGAGGCAATGAATGTGATATTGAGCTGCACAGTGCAAACTATATTTGCCATATTATTCAAACGTTTAATGTGGTTTCCGTTTTAATCACGATTCAGATTGTTTTCTTGATTAACTTCAATGTATGCAGCAGATGGTCCTCACTGATATAAAACCTGGGCCTCAGAGTGATCTTTATCAGATCAGATAGGATGGATCTCTCATTCCAGGGAAACATCAGTCATTTCTGATACCTTAGAGAGAATGTGTGCGTGTGTGTATGTGTATGTGAGTGCGTGCATATGTGCATGCTGCGTGTGTTTGGCGGGATCTGTGTGTGGATGCTGTAGACACAGGTGTATGTGTGTGTGTGTGTGTGTGTGTGTGTGTTTTTTGGGTATCTGGGCACCGTGCCACTCTTGCCAGACCTCCAGATGCAAAGCTAATAGGATGAGCTCTATGTGTGCCAGCGCGCCATCAGTGCCACAACTACCCAGACACTCATCATCGCCACGGAAACCAGATGCAGCCTCTCAACACAGCCATGAGTCCACCAGTGTCCTCTCTTTAGCTCTGGCTCCTAGAGGACAAGAGAGAGAGAGAGAGAGAGAGAGAGAGAGAGAGAGAGAGAGAGAGAGGGAAAGAGAGAGAGAGAGAGAGAGGGAAAGAGAGAGAGAGAGTGCATGTGTGTGTGTGTGTGTGCTGCCTGGTGGGAGTGGTGGGGGTTTCATGGCGCTAGCGGAGGTGTGAGTGTGTGTGTGTGTGTGTGTGTGTGTGTGTGTGTGTGTGTGTTTGTGTGTGTGTGTGTGTGTGTGTGGGGGGGGGGGTTCAGTGCTTCAGCTCTCACTCAAGGACACTGCAGCAGGCAGCCAGGTGGAGCTGGACAGCAACAGGACAGCCTGAGAGTCCCAGGTGACACGCACACGCACACACACACACACACACACACACACACACACACAAACACACACACACACACAAACACACAAACACACTACAGCTACGATATGTGGCATCCCTTCAGTAGTGTGGGTGGACTGAGAGCACACTGTAGGTCACCATGACATGAAGTTGGGTGTAGTATATTTATTTATTTGATCAAGAGGGACAGTGTACATATATATATTATACATATATATATATAGAGCTCCATAGGTAATATAGCACAATCTCAGTGCCAGGAGGTAGGATGTAGTATAGAGCTCCACAGGTAATATAGCACAATCTCAGAAGGTGCATAGAGCATTTGAGGTCTCCCAGTGGCATCAGAGAAACTGTGTAATTATACTGCAGTCAATGTACTATGTGACAGAGAGGTATACGTATTTCAGAGATCAGAGGTCTGTTTGCGCTGGAAGTTATGAGAAACATGGATAAATGGCGCTCCACTGCTAAGTGCTAATGCTAACACAACCATTAATGTGGCACAACACAACGCATGACACGAAAATCACAAATGAGTCAAATTAGCCTCCATGTTGTGTGGTCTTGGTTGTGTGGCCATGATGTGTGTCATGTGGATCAGCTGGTTTATTCAGCTGTACTAGTCTGTATGACAAATTAAACACTGCCATAATCTACTATTTATTCAACAGTGAAATGAAATCGTACTTTCTTCTGTTGACCCCCTTAGAGCTGCAGATACAGGTTCAGACCCTCTCAAATATGCACTGACTACAGTCCTGTTAAATATCTTAGTGACAAATAAGAGTATGTGACTAAAGCCCCCTGAGGCGTTTTAATAAGCAGACTCACGCGGGCATGAGCCACCGCTTCAATGTATACATGCAGATGAGGACATCTGCACAAGCAACCAAGCCAAACCAAGCCAGATGTTAGAGGCTGTATGGAAATAGGAGACGGTGGCGTGACTGTGGGTTTAATTTAGGCTTTGTGGAAATAACATTATGCATCACACACAGCACACAATGGCTTCACTATATTGACAGAGAATGGGCCTCTATCAGTGGGATACATTATAATTCCAGGAATGGATGTATATGGATAGGTAGATAGATAGATAGATAGATAGATAGAAAGATAGATAGATGGATACATTGATAGATAGATCGATTGGTTTCTATAACATATACATACATGGCTGAGCTTTCTGTTATGACCATTTGGAGCCTCTGGTGAATAATAAATATACAATGTGTGTCTATTAAATTACGAGACTGTAATTACAAGTATATACAAGTATAATGAGTTTTCTGCATTATAATCGAATTACAGCATCAGTCTCATTATTTAATAGCCACACCTTGTATGCTGCAGAATCACAAACTGGTGCATTTTTACATCAGAACTTCATATGTACCATTAATAGTTAATGTAGTGAAAACAGAAATGAATCACAAATGACGCTGTTGTCTTCTGGCAGGGCTATTTAATCTGGATGGAGGGGGGGGGGGGGGTTATCAGTAGGAAGTCTGTGTGTGCACTGCCTCTCTGTGGAGAAAAAAAGCCCAGTGTTTCAATTAATTAAAGGGCCTAGGCTTAGTGGCCAGACAAAGGGAAAGCAGAATGAGGATGAGAGCGAGTGTGTGAGAGCGAGAGCGAGAGCGTGATGTATTTCCATTGCAGCGGTCAGAAGCTGAAGCGTTTGGACACACTCCTTCCTCTGATGTGTAAATGTTCTCCTGGGTGTTTACAGAAGGTCAGGGGCTGTGTGGAGAGGAAGGATGCGTGGAGGGGGAACTGTGAGAGGGCTTGTGGTCTCAGCTCCAGAGGGCCATCTCATTACATCACCTCATTAAAACTCATGTTTGATTGTGTGTGGGTGTGTGCGCTCTGCTCCAAAGGGCTATCTCATTGCTTCATGCTTCACCTCATTAAAACGCGTTTGACTGCACTGGGCCCAGCAGGCTGGACGCATAAACACTTCCTCAAACAAACATCAGATTGGATTCCTCCAGGGCTCCTGAGCTTGCCTGCTAACAATGCTATTAGCCTCTCTTCAGGATGGGGGCGGGGAATGCCTAATCTGCCTCAGTACAGCCTAGAAATGCTTTTAAAGTGTGTGTGTGTGTGTGTGTGTGTGTGTTTGTGGGGGGGGGGGGGGTGTTGATGCTTCTAAAGCTTACTGTCCACAAAGGGGCGATCAGATTCGGCCCCCACTCAGGAGGAGTCCTGGCGCTCCTGACTTGGTTCCTCTACTGCTGGAAGTAAACTTCTCAGTTTAATCTGACTCACGATGGGCTGCTTGAGGATGCCATGTCTTGTATTTTTAATGGAAGCTCTCCGAAAAAGATAATGGGGATTGTCACCCAGGCATCAAGGCCTGCAGGAAACAGCTACACAATTTCTGGGGAGTAATAACATCAATCAGCGCTCCCATCTCTACCCTTCATCTCCCAGTGGCTCAATCTGTCATCCGCAGACCCGACGTCTCAAGTGTGTCTCATTACAGATAAGACTGTTAATTGCTCTGCTTTTTATCGTCGTGGTAACTGTAAGTGGCTCTCATCATTGGTGGTGGCAACCTATTCAGAATTGTAATCCGCTGCAGACTGCTCTCATGGTGACGCATGCAGATCTGGGATTGTGCTTAATTTACCGTCTCCAGGTGAGGTGAGGGGACCCACTGGACTGAGAAGAGGTGGTGTAGATGCAAATAACACACACCTGAGTTCCTTACATAGGACTCACACGTATGCGTTGGAATGCGTTGATCCGTCAAGGTTGACGGATCCCCATTCACTTTGAATGGGGTGACGTCATCCTTTGCCAAACTGCTCCGTTGGGTTCCGTTGCGTTGCGTTTCATACGTTGCTTGCGGCAAGAGTTGAAACATTTTCAACTTTTCGAGATGCAACCCATGCGTCAGCCAATCAAATTGCCTTTCATGCATAACTGACAGCACAGGTGCTAGCCAATCAGATCGCATTTATGCTCACGTCTAAAGATTAAAAAAAAAAGATGCCGGACCAAAATCTGTAGATGGTCGTATTTGTACCAAAAAAGTAGTTTGTTTGTAAAAGTTACAGAGAAATACACACAATGTAAAAACCTCCGTTATTGTAACTGAAAAATATGTCTGATAGGATTTGCGAGGTGTCTGAGCCACCTATCTAATGTTAGCATGCTACTACCCACAAGGTAAACAGCTTGCTAGCGGCGTGATTGGTTTGTTGACCTGTCAATCTCACTATAACGTCTTCGTTATCAACACAACCCCATGCGCCAGACTCCTCCACCGCCATCCGTTGGATTAACGCATTCCAACACATATGTGTGAGTCCTATGTCAGTGGTTGACTGAAACACACACCTGAGTTCCTTAGTGGTTGACTCAAACACACCTGTGATGGACTCAAAGACACCTGTGTTCCTTCAGTGATGAACTCTAACACACCTGTTTCTTCAGTGATGAACTCAAAGACACCTGTGTTTGTTAGTGATGGATTCGAAGACACCTGAGTTTCTTCAGTGACAGACTCAAACACACCTTTTGCTCTCTCCTCTGTCTCCTATCACTATGTCTCGGGTCATACCTGGTTTCCCCTCCCTGGAGCTACGTGTGTATGTGTGTGTGTGTGTGTGCGCACAGGTGGTGGATTCTCTGCAACACTGTAACTCTGTTTCATGTTCTCGCCATCGTGCAGCTCTATACCGTGGTCCAGCAGACAAGCTCAGTTATGTGTGGAGGTAAGAGGTATGTGGGGGGGCCTCTAAATCTTATTCCTTTCTTTAGCGCTTTTTAAACACTCCACTTGTTCTGGTATGAGGGTAATTACCATTCCCTACCTCATTCAAAGCTCGGGGTGTAGAATTTCAATCAGTGGCCGAGGAGAGATTTAAATCCCTCAGTCCCACGTGTTGAAGCAGTGCTGCACTTTCTATTGATTCAGCTGTTAAGCTCCACTTGTTCTTTTGTTTCGGGTCTGAACACCATCTATTTCCCTCCTCTTCCTCCCCCCCCCCCCCCCCCCCCCCCCCCAGGGAGCCCTGAGCCAATCACAGCAGGCTCATCACTGACTATGAGGTCATATTATGAGTATTCCAGTTTTTAGTTTTTCTGTGTCTTTTTTTCCCATTACATCCCCAGCTGACAAAAAAGTATAATAAAGAAAGTTTTCATTTAAGATCTCATAAAAGCTGCCCTCTGCTTCTGAGAGACTGGTGTTGTTCTTAGCACACTGATTTCTGAGATGATGTCTATGGCCTCGTCGGGAGGTAATTACAGTTTTTTACAATCGTTTTCACACTTGTCTCAATACCATGTACACTTTTGCAAAACTCGTCACGCAATGTGCCTTACAAACACACCAGAGTATATTAGTTAACTTTTTCCGCTTCATGCACTACAACCACCAAAACATTTCATACTTCACCCAAAAGTGACTCATGCTGCCATTACTATAGCATATGCTCTCTTCCATTAAACTACAAACAACTTGAAGCTTTGCAAAATGTATATATTATGTTGCTGTGTCCTCTATTTTTTGCATAGTTTAGTGGTGCATTGCAAAAGAACAGAAAAACATGACACCTCTTACAGTACATCAGTGGCGTAACATAGTTACGACGAGCCCAGCTGCAGGCTATTATGACGGGCCCTAGTCAGTGGCGTAAGGCAGTGGTTCCCACATTTTACAGTCCTGTACCCATGTTTGTAACCGCCGCCACGTCCCCCCCCCCGCGCAGATATTCAGCCTACAACACTTAAAACTGTGAAATTGTCAGGGTGTGTCACTAACCGCTTGGGCACAAAAAACCTCCTGGCTACGGGCCCCCAAGACCCACAGGCCCAGGTGCAGCCGCACCTGCCGCACCCCCTATAGTTACGCCCCTGCAGTACATATTGTAATACAAAATAAATACAGCAAATAGGAAATTCAGCTAAATGCCTCAAGACAGGTCTATGCAAATTTTCTGTGCTATACTGCAAATAAAGCATGCAGATACTTTTCATTCCCAGTACAGTAAGTGGAACAACAACACATGAGAGCACCACTAGAAGTGCCCTGCAGCCACAATGCTGATCCGTGGTGGTTTTTTGATGAACATTCTCCCTTACCTTGAAGTTTTTGAAAAATTCAGCACATCTCGTCCACTTCTAAAATTCCACAAATATTTCAAGGCAAGCAGTTGTCATGACACCAAGAACGATTTTTTGTGATCCATTGGTTTGCTTGTCATTGTACTCATGGACGGATTAAGAAACCACGGGCCCCTGGGCCTGGACATGCTGAAGGCCCCCCCCCCCCCCCCCCTCCGCGAAAAAAAAAATTGTGCGCCTGCAAAACACGCACGCACACGCAATGTGTTGGATTTTACGGTCAAATTAAATACTTTGGCTATTGTATTGGGAAAGCAAAGATGTCAAAGTTTACTCCGTAACATCCACCTTCGGTGAGGTGTGCACTGCCCCGCTATTGTTTCTGACATTACATGTGACAGGGCAACAGCCGAGTGATTCTTTTCCAAATTGAAACTGATTAAGACCTACCTGAGGGGCAGCATGGGGCAGGAGAGGCTGAATGGGCTGGCTGTCCTGTCCATTGAAAAATCAGATCATGCATCACCACTTTTATGTTTGAAAGGCGTCGTTTAGCAGGTGTAACCTACTGTGCCTGCTTGTAGGTCTTGACTGTCAGATTCTGCGCCTAAACTAGCTATATCGTATCGTCTCATCACATGATCAAATAGAGACTTGACATTGGACAAGATAGGCTACATATTACCCAGCAATCATCATTGCATATCTGTACATGACAAAAATAACAAAGAAAATAAGAAATTATTCATTTAATTGAATCAGTTTTTTAATAGTTTCTATAGTGTATGTACGATAAGCATATCTTTTTGTTATAGATTGCTACTGACGATTTCCCCCTAAAAATGATGAAAACCATGACAAAGACAGGTTTGCCATTTTGAGGGAATATATAGCATAGGGTATCCTTAGCAGTCCCAAAAAAGTCATGCATGATCACTGTCACAGTAATCTAGCTTTTTCTAACACAGCACAGGTACACTGAATTAAAGCCATTAGCAAATGAATAAAATACACCTTTTTCAACCACAAATAAGAGATACATAACAGCGACTTCATGCAGAGGCTCTGGCCTAGGGGCCCCCTGAGCTCATGGGCCCCTGGGCCTGGGCCCGGTAGGCCCGTTCGTTAATCCATCCCTGATTGTACTGTAGATACAGCATAGTATTGTGACAGTTTGAGTGTACAAAATGTGTCATGTCTGATCAGTGGTACAGTGTTTAGTGTTCTTGACTATCGATTAGCTGACCTGGGTCCAAATTTTGGGCAATGCAAGATGCTAGCAAGTCACTTGAATGAAAGTTTTTGTCGTTGTTGCATTTTTGGGTCACTTGGGAAGAGTGTGTTGGGGAGGGATGGGGAGGGTTTGGGAGGAGCATGTTGGGGAGGGATGGGGAGGGGAGGGATGGGGAGGAGCGTGTTGGGGAGGGGTGTTGGGAGGAACAGGCTGGAGAGGAGCATGTTGGGGAGGGATGGGGAGAAGTGTGTTGGGGAGGGATGGGGGGGAGCGTGTTGGGGAGGGGCGTGTTGGGGAGGGATGGGGAGGAGTGTGTTGGGGAGGGATGGGTTGGAGAACAGAAGGGCTCTGCAGTAATGTTGGTGAGGAGTGGGCTGGAAAAACAAGGAATGATGCCTGTGAGGATGAATCGATTGTAACTCAAGATCCTCTTCTCTTCTGTTTGAAGGAGGAAACAGCTGAGGAAATAGCCAAGGAAGACACAGAAATGCAATACCTTTGATTTCACATGAAAATGCAGGCTATTGTAACTACATTCTGGACTCGGAGGAAATCTACACAGCTTAAAAATGGAAACAATTTCCCAACCATGTATTGTGTTTGTGCGTGTTTGTATGTTTGTGCATGTGTGTGTATGTTTATGTGTGTGTATATGAACATATGTGTGTGTGTGTGTGTGTGTGTGTGTGTGTGTGTGTATTATGAAAGTGTGCATGTTTATGTCTGTGTATGTGTGGGAACATGCTGAGGAAATGAGTCACTGTGTATTTCACAGACACCCTGCTGTGGACGATCACATTGCAATCACACACAACATAATCATCTCTTCGGATGACATTAGGTCACTCAGCCACATGTAGAAAATGGCCCTGGAATCACCTGGTCCTGGGGGCAGGCGAAGAGGCCGGTCACAGCAAGGGTAATCACAAAATCATAAACAGTAGTCTAGATGGAGCTGAAGATTACCTACACCCTGAGCAGCAGCTCACCGACACTCGCTGTGCTATATCAGCACAAACACAGGCAGGAGGGACGTGTGATGCTGACAGAGATACCTCTCAACGGAATAACAGAAGGATGGGGGGGCAGGTGTACAACAACAAGCAGAGTGTAACGGAAGCCAAAATGTTACCACCAGAAAACACCAGATTGGAATGTTTACATGTGTCAGAACATTATGGGACAGTAGAGTGCATTGGAGTGGTAAGTGTTACAAATACAATTCTTATGACACCATTAAATAATCAAATGACCTATACTATTACCAAACTGTTTTTAAGCCAGT
>NC_045157.1:10704099-10719099 GCF_900700415.2 Clupea harengus | reverse complement strand
CAACATAAACACAATCGGTACTCTGAGAAATAAAATCGCTTTACTCCCACCCTTTCAAAATTTACTTTATTCAGACATTTCTGGCTTTCTGTATACAAAGAATGTCAGGGGCACAATGACACTGAACAATGTGCTTTATCCTGCTCAACAAACACCGACCTCGCATAGCAGGAGTTCAGCGAGATGCTGGCAAGCGAGAGGGAAGAAGTGTTTAGAAGAAATGAACGGTTCAGAAAGTTTTTAAAACAATTTTTTAAAAACATAACAAATGGTTGGACAGCTGGAGGCCCATTTTTGACTTACACTTAAAATGATGAGAATCCAAATTACTCAAGATTTTCCTTGAAATGAGTTGAACTCATTCACTCCATACTTACACTATATACATCATGCATTTACCCTTGAAAAATACATATTTATAAAAAATAAAGTTAATGTGGTCATTTATTCAGCTTGATTTGCATATCGTTGTCTCCAGGCTCAGTCGTATCAGTTTCTGCAGACTCCCAGCACCCATAGGGTAGTATTACATTACCCACTCCCTTTCTTCTCAGAGGAAGCACCTCGCCGTTATCCGGGCATCCCGGCGTTATCGTCCAGGGGGACTGCGCTCATTACTCCCCTCGGAGGAGCAATGTCAGGGCGGAGAATTGTGGGTATCTCACAGCTTTAATGAGTCTGCGCTGGAAGACTGTGAGGATCGGGATACCTACACACAGGCCGTGCCGCACAGCTTTAACGAGTCTGACTCCGGCTATAATGGCAAATTACTGGATGCCAGTCGGCAGATGATGGCTGATAAGCCAGTAATTATTTACCCAGGCAGGCAGGCGACCTGCTTGCTCACAGCCCACGTGCCAGACCAGTCCAGGTGGGATTAACTGTGGGGGGTGTCGACGCTGAATATGTGCCCAATTTTTAGGGCCATTAGGACGAGTGACGTGGACAGAATTCTACTAACGAGCTATTACTGCCCCTCCGGGCGTTGTCTGCTCCTCCGTGTGCACTGTACTCGTGAAAGTGCTCGTCTGAGAAGAGAGGAAAAAGACACTTTGTTTTAGCCAGACCTCGCTGCTGCAATGCATGACTGGTTAAATAGTGTGTTTCTCATTTTCATCACTACTGTTACAACACATACTCATTGACAGGGTAGGCGTGTGTACAGTTAGTAGCATATAACAGTATTAATTTACGTGAAGAACACTCGCACAAACACTCATAATTATTCCCCTTGCATGAATACTCTATACTTAATTTAAAGAGTGAACAGCATGGCTGGACACAGACTCATAATAAAGTATGCAGCTCCAGCCTCTTCTCTCCTGTCGAGCTTGGCTTCTGTGCCATACACACGTTCTCCCAGAGTGTTGCTTTGTTGCAGCTGTTATCTCACACAGGCTGCTGTCTCTCTGCCAAAGCATGGTTGACCAACACTGACACCCCACCCGAACATCAGGAGGAGAGGATGGTACACTTACAGGACCTGCTCAGTGCTGTGGACGGTAGTAAGATGACCTATATCAGCTCTGTGATTGGCAGTAAGAGGACCTACATCAGCTCTGTGATTGGCAGTAAGAGGACCTATATCAGCTCTGTGATTGGCAGTAAGAGGACCTACATCAGCTCTGTGATTGGCAGTAAGAGGACCTACATCAGCTCTGTGATTGGCAGTAAGAGGACCTGCTCAGTGCTGTGATTGGTAGTAAGATGACCTATATCAGCTCTGTGATTGGCAGTAAGAGGACCTACATCAGCTCTGATTGGCAGTAAGAGGACCTACATCAGCTCTGTGATTGGCAGTAAGAGGACCTACATCAGCTCTGTGATTGGCAGTAAGAGGACCTACATCAGCTCTGTGATTGGCAGTAAGAGGACCTATATCAGCTCTGTGATTGGCAGTAAGAGGACCTGCACAGCGCTGTGGACTGCAGTAAGAGGACCTGCACAGCGCTGTGGACTGCAGTAAGAGGACCTGCACAGCGCTGTGGACTGCAGTAAGAGGACCTGCACAGCGCTGTGGACTGCAGTAAGATGATGCTATGCGCTATGGGAGCCACTGAGATCTACACTAAGACCCGCACAGACAATTAGCCGTGACAGCCTCCCCAGACATCGTCTGACTTCAAAGCTCCACTCTCCAGGGGACTCTACCCCTCAGGTATAGTTAAGCACCTGCCCTAAAAGACCCGCTCCTAAAAAAACACACACTCACCCACAGACACACCCACACCCACACCCACAAACACACAGACACACACACACACACACACACACACACACACACACACACACACACACACACACACACACACACACACACACACACACACACACACACACACACACACACACACTCACCCACTCACACCCACTTCAAAACACACCCACATACACACACAAACATACCCCAGTACACACACACACACACATACCCACACATCCAGATACACACACCCACATACCCTCATACACACTTGATTGGCACTCCCCTTTTGCTCCACCTGTGAGGTGTCACCTTGTTAGCAGCTCCAGTGGGTTTCCTGGAGTGAGAGGACAGACACCATGCTGGCTTCCCGTGACTCTGCCTCGGGCTGAGAGGAGATCCTGCAGTCTTCGTCCTCGTTACGTTGGCCTCTCCTCCTGCTGTGACCCCACCCAGTGCTGAAGTATCACATATCACACTCCTCCTCTTGAACTGCCTCCCTCTCCGCCCCCCTCCCCCCTCTCTCCCATCTCCTCTTCCCCTCTCCTCGAGCTGTGGCGTGTGAGGTTTGCTCCTCCTCCTGAGTGGCGTCCTGTGGCTCTGGCCAGGACTGAGGATATCATTACATCCCCACTTCCTCCTTCTCTTCCTCTCCTCTCCCTTTCCACCGCCTCAAGGTGTAATGTGTTTGTCACCCCTCCCTCCCTCTCCTCCTCCTCTTTCTCCTCCTCCTCTCTCCTTGGGGTGTGTTGTGTTAGGTTTTCCTTCTGTCCTCTGCTGGCCTGCTGTGGAGCCTCTGAGGTCTGAGATATCATACCCCACCCCTATTCCCCACGGAGCCTCTGAGAACACCCTCCCAGGTCCCTGCGGAGGCTCTGATACCCCCCAGCCCACCCCCTGGCACCCCACCCCCCGGCTTTGACAGCTCAGATGGCTCTGTCTGTTCTGAGACCCCTGGCGAGAATGACCTGCCAGTCTCTCCTTTGTTCTTCTCAGACACATCAAGCTCATCCTCGCTGTTGCTGTGACGATGGACACACAGAGACCCCACAGTGCGGATAAAGGGGTCCATATCGCCTGGCCGCCTCTCTCATCTCTCTATCTCGGTTGTCGTGGTTACTAAGTATAGAATGGCAGGGCTCTCTGTGAGTTCCTCCGACTGGAGTCTCTGGCTCATAGAACTGAGCCCGGTTCTCCCGCTAACCCCAGAACTCAGGTACACTCCAGGATAGACACGCCCCTGATCCAGGTAAAGACCCAGTACAGAGAAATGCTTATCTGTTTGAAGACTGAGGCGCTGATCTGGCACAGAGTCTGCTACAGAAAAGATCCGTTACTCTGGGCTTTGACGCCAGACCTCTGATCTGCTACAGACAGATCCGTTACTCTGGGCTCTGAGGCCAGACCTCAGTTCTGGGCCAGACATGATACTGATCAGGTGCAGACAGATGTCAGTCTGGAGACGGCACCCAGCAGTGATGTGAATGTGAACCGAGTCTCTCTGATGGGTTAGGTGTGGTAACTGGAGTCATCACACAGACTTTCAGTCGCTCTTATATAACAGCGTTTAAGGTGATGGCGAGGGTGGATTGAAGAGCTGGGTAGCCATGGGTTGCCATGGTGAGTTTCATTGTCACTATTAATCTCATCATCATCTTCATCATAGTCTTCTCCATCATCATCCTGATCCTGTCCGAGGCAGAGACTCAGTGTCTGACCTCACACAGGCTGTCTGCAATCCAGGGCTTTCTTAAAGGATGACAGAAATTTCATCAGGCTTATAGACAAGAGATGGATATCTTTTAACCATGGGGCTTGTGTCTCTCTCTCTCTGTGTGTGTGTGTGTGTGTGTGTGTGTGTGTGTGTGTGTGTGTGTGTGTGTGTGTGTCTGTGTGTGTGTGTGTGTGTGTGTGTGTCTGTGTGTGTGTGTGTGTGTGTATGTGTGTGTGTGTGTGTGTGTGTGTGTGTGCCTGTGGGCTCCTCAGATCTCTCTCTTATCCAGTTATTCTCGGCAGATGTCCCAGCTGTTGATTCTCCTCCTGCTCTGTTTTCCCCTGACCCCGGCGTCCTGGTTCTCCTCTCTCTCCGATGAGGCCGCTCTCATTACGCCATGATGGATTGGAGGAGGCAGAGAGCAAAAATAAATCATATTTGGAGGCGAATCTAAGCCCCATGGTAAATCAATACTGATTGATTTTTTTTAAATCAAAGCGCTCTACACCGACTGGTAAAAATAACTTTTGAAGAAAGCTTGTGTTGCCCCACTATTTTAGAGTTTTGTTCTAAGAGGGCTACCATACACCAGTAAATCCTCCTTGAGAGCAAAAGACTAATGCCCACCCCACCCCACACACAAGGACACATCTGAGGGGATTGGTGTGTGTGCGTGTGAAAGAGAGAGTGTGAGTGAGTGAGTTAATGAGAGAGAGACAGTGTCTGTGTTTGAGAGGGACCTGTGTGTGTGTGAGAGTGTGTGTCAGTGGGTAGGGGTACACTAAAGTTTAATTTCTTGACACCATGACTGATGCAATGTAGCATGATTGAAAACACGAGTCAAACTCTCTGGCCAGTAGTGGTGTGCTAGCAGGGGTGAAGTGTGTGTGTGTGTGTGTGTGTGTGTGTGTGTGTGTGTGTGTGTGTGTGTGTGTGTGTGTGTGTGTGTGTGTGTGTGTGTGTGTGAGGTAAGAGCACTGTTCAGGATGATTGCTTGTGAAATTGAGTTGTTACTGTAGATCTTAGCTGTTCAGACAGCAGTTGCCATAAAACAGAGCACCAACACAGGCAGAGTGCAATCAAGAGAAAGGTGCTCAACCTGGCACACACATACACACACACACACACACACACACACACACACACACACACACACACACACAGACACACAGACACACACACACACACACACACACACAGACACACAGACACACACACACACACAAACACAAACACAGACACACAGACACAGACACACACACACACACACAAACACACACTTGCACAAACAAGCACACTTAGACAAAAATACACACATACAATCACAAACTATAGTCATTAAAAATCAGTTGGTTACTAGGGGGAGAAACTGAATTGGATTTGATTTGGTGGGGAGAATGGAAATTTTGTAAATGACATAATAATTGCTAGTTGCTAGTGCTAGTTACTAAGCAACAAGTTCGTACTCCTTTGAACCATAAATTAACTTTGTATATCTATATATCGTAACGGTGTTAATGATCGGCATGCGTGTGTTATCGGCAAACGTTTGCGTTGTAATGTTAATCCATTATTAAATGTAGCATATCGATTGTTAATCCATTAATAAACTTAGCATATCCATTGTTTAACAGAATGGCCGATGTTTGACACTGTCCGATAACTGACATATCTACGCTAGTGGTTGAGGTCATAAACCATAAGGTCCATAAGTCTTTAAAGAGCTGCTAGTATAGATGGAGGGGTGGTTACACAAATAGTTAGCCTATCTGGGTAACTTTTCTGGAAGTTGGGAGCGTCATGTGGACTCTCGATTTGCTTGAAAAGAATGGCAGGAAGGTTGTGTGGACAGGCCATTTATCTTTGTAGTTTTTTAGAATATAATAATAAGTATATAAATACATATATAAATGTAATGTTAATAATAAGTCCAAAACAGACAGTGTATTCAGAGGTATAGGCTGTCCGTCTGTATGATAGGATACCGATCAGACATCCTTTTTCCCTGCCAGTAGGTTGAAATTCTGTTTTTTTGTGACTCAACCTGACCTGCTACACCACTATACAAGATCAAGTGGAGCAAAGAAAGAAACCACACAGTATATAACCAAACCCAGTAATTCAATGTTTATAATATATTTATTACACATGGCAAAAACCCTTGGGTGTAAGTCATCAGCTCTTTACCTACAGAGACAGTGACTACTGTGAGCACTTCTGTATTTAAGCTTAAAGTTAATGTGGACAAACAGGGCTTGTTTGTAGAATAAATTATGAGCTTTTTCTGATAATATTTGCCCGTCACATGTTGCTGAAAGGCCATGCATTATGGTGCCAGAGGGTGTATTTGTTTGCTTTCAGTGATTTGGATACATCCAGATTTGTTGGTAAACAGAAAACCCATCTGTTTCGCTAAAATAAAACTGGGGTGAAATGTAAGCACCCCCCCCCCCCTCCCTCCCATTCTAGCAGATGTTTAGTGACCTTTCCCCCCCCTCCTCACTTCCCCATCAGTGGCATTTAGACAGGATTCAGCATTTGCAGACTTATTTGAAATCAGTGGCACATTAACAGAGCGAACAGCACACTGCCATGGGCTAGAATAGAGCTCAATGTCTCAAAAAAAAAGAAAAAATATACAAATCAAACTAGGTTAGAATGGGTCTATACCTGTGCCGCATCCAAACCACATTATGGTGATGTGTGTATTGAGCTGAAATGTGTGATGTGTGTGTAGGGTTGTGTGTGTGTGTGTTGGGTTAAGACATGCAATGTGTATATATGCATTGTATATATGCATTGTGTTGTGTGGAGTTGTGTAATGTGTGTTGTGTATAGTTGTGTATATGTGCGTTGTGGTGTGTAGAGTTGTGTCATATGTGTTGTGTAGAGTTGTGTAGAGTTGCGTTATGTGTCATGTGTATATGCGAGTTGTGTTGTGTAGAGTTGTGTATATGTGCGTTATGAAGAGTTGTGTATATGTGCGTTGTGTAGATGTGAGCGACCGGCGCGGCCAGCCCACGATTAGGGATGTGGACTTTGGAGATGGTGGTCAAAAGAGTCGCCGGAGCAGTGGTTTACGTTTTCAATTCAACCATATTTATTTTCTTTCCAGGTTGTGGATTTTAGCAAAAGTATTAATAGCACAAAACAAAGTACTTCAGACAAAAACAAAGATTCAATATCCAAATGCAGCGTAACAGTGTTACCGTGACAGACAACTCCTCGCAGCAGGAAAGCTGTCCTTCTACCTCCACCCCTTGAATGGCACTGAGCTAGCCTCTTAAGAAGGCCTAGCTATTGCCCCTAATTGGCCTAATAGGGCCAACCCATGAATATGGGGAAGCAACGCACATTGTGCATCTTATTAACAAAACCATTCATTCATGTTATTATATTCAATTATACATTCAAACAACATATCTCCATATAAATCACTCAAACACCATTTAACCCATTAGCAAATCACCCTACAATGCATAGTTATTACCTAAATGAAATGTGAACACGACAAACACCCCTGTGAAATAATGCCCCGCTCCCTCCACTAGTGACACAATGTAAAAGTGCTATCCCAGCGCGAGCGCGCTTTCGCGTTGGGACCAGTATGTGGAAGCGTGAGAACCAGGAAGTGTGAGTATATGTATCTGAACCAGTTTATGGATGTTATTGCAATGCAAATGGTAAATGGATGAGATGGTGGGTACCCAGTATATATATCAGTATAATTGAGCAACAGCAGGTGTATGCAAATAATATGTATGCGTGCTGTATATCGCGGCAGACCAAACAATACCCTAATTCGCGGTAAACACCCGACACCATTACAATCTCACACCGTGTAACAAACAAGCACCACAAACCCACAAAACACCCCACAACACTCTCAACAATGTTCAGGGTTCACATATTATGTGACCTGCGGGAAGATGCTGTGTAATGGTGGCTGCGTGCGTGTGTGTGTGAGAATGAATGAAGTCACCGTCTCTTACTCCCGCATTTCGCGGTAAAGTACATAAACAGTCCGGAATGTTCATAACAGTGAGAAGGGAAATGTTCAGCTTCTCACATTTCCTTCCCCCTCTGATGTCTCACCACCAGGGTGGCGAGACAGAAAGTCAGCTACCACATTCTGCTTTCCGGCCCGATACTGGACCTGGAACCGGTAGGGCTGCAGGGCCAGGAACCATCTGGTTATCCGGGCATTAGAGTCCTTCATACGGCCGAGCCACTGAAGCGCTCTGTGGTCAGTCTCCAGCTTAAAGTCTCTGCCAAGCAGATAATATCTCAAAGTGTCCAAAGCCCACTTTATGGCTAAACACTCCAGTTCAACAGCTGCATATCTGGTCTCCCTGGGGAACAATTTGCGGCTAATAAAAGCCACCGGTCTCTGGTCAGCCCCTTCCCCTTGGAGTAGCACCGCGCCCAGACCAATGCCAGACGCATCCGTCTGCACTGTAAAGGGTTTGTCAAAGTCTGGGCTCTGCAACACTGGACCCTGACACAGGGCCCCCTTCAGGTCACTGAAGGCCCGCTCCTGTTCTGCACCCCACTGCAATCGACTAGACCCAGACTTCCGGGTCAAGTCCGAAAGAGGTGCAGCACGAGTGGAGAAGTCAGCCACGAACCTCCGGTACCAGCCTACCAGACCCAGGAAAGACCGCACGTCCTTTTGGGTTTGCGGCTGGGGACAATCCTGGATGGCTTGCACCTTCTCTTTCTGGGGCTTGATTAGACCCCTGCCCAGCACATAGCCAAGGTACCGGACCTCGGGTTTGGCAAAGTCACATTTTTTTGGATGGACTGTGAGTCCTGCCTTTTGGATGCGCTGCAGAATGTCAGCCAGATGACCCACATGATCCTCCCAGGTGGTGCTATAGATAACAATGTCATCAAGGTACGCTCCAGCATAGGACTCCGTGCCCTCAAGAACACGGTCCATTAGTCTCTGAAAGGTTGCCGGCGCCCCCTGTAGGCCAAACGGCATAACAAGGAAATGGAACAACCCTTGAGGTGTTCTAAAGGCAGTATAGGGCTGATCCTGCTCAGCAAGCGGCACCTGCCAATAACCTTTGCATAGGTCCAGGGTCGTTATGTAGCGTGCCTTACCCAGCCGTTCAATCAGGTCTTCCAGCCTGGGCATTGGGTATGCATCAAAGTGTGATTGTGCATTTACTTTGCGAAAGTCTATGCAAAATCGGATTTTGCCATCTTTTTTAGGGACTAGCACAACGGGATTACTCCACTCACTATGGGATCTTTTAATGACCCCAGGGACAGCATCTCCTCCACCTCCTCCTTAAGTAGAGGCAGAAGACGCTCTGGGATTCGGTACATCCTTTGACGTACTGGTGTGCTATCTTTCAGCGGAATGAAGTGTTCCACTAGGGTGGTGACTCCAGGTGTCTCTCGACACAGACCTGGAGGAATGATGGCCTCCAGCTCTCTCTGCTGCTGTGGAGTAAGGTGTGCTAGGTCAAGAGGTGCAAGTGGTTGAGCAGTTGGAAAAAACTGCTCTGGAGTATCCTCTTCTTCTCCAACGGCTTGCACCATGAGCTGTAGACTGCTCTCGGGAACTCTCTCCCGCCACTCTTTAAGCAGGTTGATGTGGAAGACCCGCTTTGGTTTCTTCCGGCCAGGCATGTTGATCTCATAGGTGGCAGGCCCCACCTTCCGGGTAATGGTGTATGGCCCCTGCCACTGAGCGAGTAGCTTGTTCTCCGATGTAGGGAGGAGCAGGAGAACTTTCTGCCCCGGCTGAAGAGTTCTTTGTCTGGCCTTTTTGTCGTACCAGACCTTCTGGCGGTGTTGCACTTGCTCCAGGTTGCTCCGGACCAGCTCTGTCATCTCCTCCATCTTTTCCCGCATTTGCAGGACATGGGCAAGAATGCTGTGGGTCTCCGGTGCCTTTGGTCCCTCCCAGGCTTCTTTCAGCAGATCCAGGGGGCCTCGCACTGGTCTCCCATACAACAGTTCAAATGGAGAGAAACCGGTAGATGCCTGGGGCACCTCACGATATGCGAACAGCAAGTATGGCAGCCAGCGGTCCCAATCTTTTCCATTGGCTGACACATACTTCCGTAGCATATTCTTTAGGGTTTGGTTGTAGCGTTCAACCAAGCCATCAGTTTGGGGGTGATAGGGTGTGGTCCGTATCCCCTTAATCCCAAGTAAGCTATAGACCTGCTTGAGCTTCTTGGACAAAAAGGCTGTTCCCTGATCTGTGATGATCTCTTGGGGTATCCCTACCCTAGAGAACAGCTGAAGGATGGCTTGTGCTATGGTGGTGGCAGTTACTTTGCGGAGCGGGAAAGCTTCTGGATAGCGGGTAGCATAATCGCAAACTACTAGAATGTAGCGGTGCCCTCTCGGTGTTCTCTCTAGAGGCCCAACAATGTCCATCCCTATCCTTGTAAAGGGAACCTCAATAATGGGAAGTGGCTGGAGAGGAAATGGGCTAGTTTTCTGCTTGCTAGTGATCTGACAAATACTGCAAGCCTTGCAGTAGCCCTGAATGTCTCTGTACATTCCTGGCCAATCAAACCTAGCCGCAATTCTCTCAAAGGTTTTGGTCGTACTGAGATGACCCGACCATGGGATACTATGGCCCAAGGACAGGGCTCTCTCTCTCAGCCCTTTGGGTACCACTAGCTGCTCTGCTAGATCTCCCTCTGGCTGGTGATACAACACACCTCCATGCAACACAAAGCTTTCTCCATTGAGCGATGCTGACACGCCAGTAGGCACACCATCTTTACTGGTAACTTTACTACAGGCCTCCTGCAAAGTTGGGTCTTGGCTCTGTAGCTGCTTTATATCCAGGGTCATGTCTTCCCAAGCTTCACCCTCTATCTGAGTGCTCTCGCCATCTTGCTGCTTCTTAAGAGTCCCCACTAACTTCTCTCTCCGTCTCTGCCTAAGGCTTTTCTTAGCTTTTAGCTTTTCAGCTACCTCAAAGCTATCAAAAAATGGCATCGCTCTGAGCTCACTGAGCTCTTGGGGTTCTTCGGCTTGGACTTTGGCTTGTGACCTAGTCATGACCACGTTAACAGGCTTATAGGCCTGCACCAACTCAGGCAAGATCAGTATATCCTGTCCAAGGACTACTGGGTGGCTGAGACCCTCCACTACCCCTACAGTAAGGCGGTAAGTCTGTCTCTGCACCTCTAGGTACACCTTGGCTACAGGATACACATGCTCATCGCCATTTACACAAATGACTGTCAGGCTCCCGCCAGTGACATACCCATTTCGATCCACTAGATGGGGCTGGACTAAAGTTTGGGAACTACCTGTGTCAATCAGGGCACTAGTTCCTTTCCCACCCACTAGCACTGGGACAGTCTGCAACCTACCCATAACCCCCTGTTTCTGCTCCTCTGACCCAGGGAGACAACAGTGTCCTTGGGCTTTGGGCTGCCACGCTGGGCAATCTGGTCTTGCATGTCCTTCTTTGTGACAGTGATTACACACAACACGACTGGCAGGGCGTTCCCTGTGGAAAGTAGTCGGCCTATACGGCCTGTAGGGGCCTTTCTCATTCCCTCTACTCTGTTCTCTAGGTCTAGGACCACCACCAAACCCATCTGCCTTACCAGGGGCCGTGGCTTGGTAGCCAGTCGCAGCACGGAAGATCTTCGGGCCTCTGCGGGCCGAAAGGAAGTTCTCCACCAGTACTGCGGCCTGCTGGCCAGTCTGGGGTTTGTGCTCTTTCACCCACACCCTGACTTCAGGTGACAAGGTGCGGAAAAATTGTTCCAGGATGATGTCTTCGGCTACCTCTTCGACCGTCTTCTGCTCCGGTCTAATCCATTTACGGAACAAGTCTTTCAAACGCTGGTAGAGTTCTTTGGGAGACTCTCCCGTCCGGACATCTGGCTCACGAAACCTTCTCCTGTAGACTTCCTCATTGATTTCGTACTTCTCCAGGATCGCCTCCCTCACTCTGGCATAATCCATACTGTCGTTTATGTCCATGGCGACATAAGCACTGCGGGCTTTGCCACTGAGGTGCGGCACTATATACACCGCCCAATCTTCCCTGGGCCAGCGATAGGCCCTGGCAAGTCGTTCAAAGGTGGTGAGGTACTGCTCAATATCCTCACCTTCCACATACCTAGGAACAGCTTTACGTGACCATGCCACTGGAGCTGCGCCATCTCTATTCAGGTGTGCATTACCTGGCGGTTGGGGCTGATGCTGCAGTGGTGGCGGCTGATCTGGCTGTGGCTGCGGCGGCAGCGGCTGTGGCTGTAGATCCTGCTGAGGTTGCCGTGGTGACTGTAGACCTTGCTGAGGCGGCGGAGATGCTTGACGTGGTGGCCGGTTTTGCTCAACGTCATCACGGAGCTGGTTTAGCTGGATCTGCACACTTCGCCATCTTTGCTCCTGCTTACTAGCATCCCGTTCCTGGGACTTCAGTGTCTTCTCCAGCAGGGTGTATAACCCGGCTATATCACCTGGCTTCTCATCATGCCTCCGCTCTACCGTGTCCAGTGTTCCACCTTCTGCCCCTTGTAGCACTTCCTCAGGGCCATCGCCCTCCTTCTCGTCACTCCGGCCTAGCCGTTGGTCCATCCTGTGCCACGTGCCACGAGCCTGTGTTCTACCTCGTCCACGCCTCGCACCTCTTCTTCCACCTCTTCTCTCCAGTTTCCTCTAGGGCGCCACAGAATCCCACTTCTGACACCAAAATGTGAGCGACCGGCGCGGCCAGCCCACGATTAGGGATGTGGACTTTGGAGATGGTGGTCAAAAGAGTCGCCGGAGCAGTGGTTTACGTTTTCAATTCAACCATATTTATTTTCTTTCCAGGTTGTGGATTTTAGCAAAAGTATTAATAGCACAAAACAAAGTACTTCAGACAAAAACAAAGATTCAATATCCAAATGCAGCGTAACAGTGTTACCGTGACAGACAACTCCTCGCAGCAGGAAAGCTGTCCTTCTACCTCCACCCCTTGAATGGCACTGAGCTAGCCTCTTAAGAAGGCCTAGCTATTGCCCCTAATTGGCCTAATAGGGCCAACCCATGAATATGGGGAAGCAACGCACATTGTGCATCTTATTAACAAAACCATTCATTCATGTTATTATATTCAATTATACATTCAAACAACATATCTCCATATAAATCACTCAAACACCATTTAACCCATTAGCAAATCACCCTACAATGCATAGTTATTACCTAAATGAAATGTGAACACGACAAACACCCCTGTGAAATAATGCCCCGCTCCCTCCACTAGTGACACAATGTAAAAGTGCTATCCCAGCGCGAGCGCGCTTTCGCGTTGGGACCAGTATGTGGAAGCGTGAGAACCAGGAAGTGTGAGTATATGTATCTGAACCAGTTTATGGATGTTATTGCAATGCAAATGGTAAATGGATGAGATGGTGGGTACCCAGTATATATATCAGTATAATTGAGCAACAGCAGGTGTATGCAAATAATATGTATGCGTGCTGTATATCGCGGCAGACCAAACAATACCCTAATTCGCGGTAAACACCCGACACCATTACAATCTCACACCGTGTAACAAACAAGCACCACAAACCCACAAAACACCCCACAACACTCTCAACAATGTTCAGGGTTCACATATTATGTGACCTGCGGGAAGATGCTGTGTAATGGTGGCTGCGTGCGTGTGTGTGTGAGAATGAATGAAGTCACCGTCTCTTACTCCCGCATTTCGCGGTAAAGTACATAAACAGTCCGGAATGTTCATAACAGTGAGAAGGGAAATGTTCAGCTTCTCACAGTAGAGTTGTGTATATGTGCGTTGTGTAGAGTTGTGTATATGTACGTTGTGTAGAGTTGTGTAGGTTTGTCAGTGCAGTGAGACTCTGTGGCTTTGTGGCTGTGGGTGTGGAAGGTGTTACTGATTAATGTCTGTCCGTGTTCAGTTCTAACTGTTCAGACCACACAGCCAACAATTACTGCAAGTAAAAATACCCGCAGGCATGACGCATGCAGGGAGAATGAAAGGAGAGATTTAATGAAGTTGCTGTCTGAACTGAAGCTGTATCTGCTCCAGGGAGGTGAGGTCTGCTGGACGCACTGAATGGTTTTTGCTCATTAATGGTGGGCTGGGACAAGGGTGTGTGTGTGAATGAGGATGTGTGTGGATATGTCACAGCAAACAGCAATTAAAAAGACCTGAGGGGAGACCCACCGACCGCAGGTCAGCGCCAGAGACTCGGGGGGCAGACAGAGTGGATTCCCCAGAGCAGATACACCCGGGGCAAATACATTCCTCCTGGTCTTTCCACTCAGACATTGTGTTCCTCCGGTGAAGAAAATCGATGTGTAAGCCATTCATAGTTTTCACGTGACGTCAGAATGACCAGCTGGCGGGCAAGAAAAGCATTCCACAGATGTCTATCACTGGAGTTTATACAGGAAACAACCACCTTTCATTCAAGATAATTTAATATCTCCGCTTTAAAATTGTCTGACTTAGGTAGTAAATTGCCAGACAGTTGTTGCTCGGTTGGCTGTTCAAATCGGCGAGGAGACAAGCCCGGATTGTGTTTTTATCGCATTAAAAACCCGCCCACGTTGCTGCCAGGTGATTGTAGACGTCTTCTGGGTCAACTTTTCTCAGACAAGCAGTAAAGTAGCCTTACTTTTGGAGCTGGCAATAAAAGCAGTAACCCTGTTTTGGTGGCCACATTTATCAGAATAACTACCTAAAACGGGAATAGATCAAGAAATAAAGTAAAGAAACAAAGCATCAACTTGATTCAAATTGGATTACCCGGCTTCTGCTCTGAGGTTGCGACAAGTACCTAAGCAAGTAGGCTAGGCTACTGTATTTTGTCATCCAACTGGTAATACTACAATGCCAGTAGAAAATATATGGGAAGATAATTTCAGTTGTCATTCGCCAGACCAGGTGTTCATACTTGTTTAAAGCAGGAAATTGTGTAAAATGATAAAGAACAGCGTTGGGTAGGCTAAAGGCTGCTAGCTAACAGCAGGTAGCTCGCTAGCTGGTAGCTAGCTATTAAATGGCAATCTTCTTTGCTCTGATTATGAAGATGTTTTTTGTTTTCACCTTCCAGATGACAGC